>NC_091061.1:94025712-94326637 GCF_000393655.2 Nicotiana sylvestris
TTCTTCCCAAAAATCCAAAAATCGACCTCGGGCATGCTTTGTCAAAATACGAGGTTCGGACCAAAACTCGATCAACCATTCACCCACGAGCCCAAATATATAATTTCTTTTGAAATCTGACCCCAAAACGAGGTCAAATTCCCAAATAATCAAAAAGCCCTAACTCTACCCAAATCCCTAATTTTCTACCCTTAATTACAAGTTTTAGGCCTAGAAATCTAGTGGGTGTTGATAAAAAATGGAAGAAAATGAGCTTAGGATTACATACCTATGAAGCTATGGTGAAGTTGTTCTTCAAAAATCGCCCAAGAGGTGTGGAGAAGATGAAGTTTGTGAAAAATAATGAAAATCCTGTATGGCATTCTGTTTTTGAAACTTAAAATAACTGGGCGAAATTGGTCATCGCGTTCGCGATAAGCTCATTGCATTCGTGATAAGCTCATTGCGTTCGCGATGAGTTAGGTTTGATAGACCTTCGTGTTCGCGGAAGATGGCTCGCGTTCGCGGAGCTTTGGCTCCTCAAGCCTACTCGTTTGCGAGCCAGTGGTCGTGTTTGCAATGCACAAAAAGGTGACCCCTCCCCAGTCCTTAACCTTACGCATTCGCGAGTGCATGGACGCGTTCGCGAAGGGTGTTCCCCCCTCAGCCTCGCATTCACGTCTCAAGCTTCGTATTCGCGAAGAAGAAATCTGGCACCGGAGAAATTTACCTTACGCGTTCGCGAGAGGGACCACGTGAACGTGAAGAGTAAAATCCCTGGGCACTGAACAGTAGAAACCTGCAACTTTTTGAGTTCCAAAAACCTTCCGAAACACATCCGAAACACACCCGAGCCCTCGGAGCTCAAAACCAAACATACGTACTAACTCAATAACATCATAAGAACTTATCTGTGCGATCAAATCGCCAAAATAACCTCAATAATAACGAATTAAATCTCAAAATCAATGAAATATTTCAAAACTTCTTAAAGCCTTTGCATTTACGGTACAAATCACGTCAAACGGATTCCGTTTCTTACCAAACTCTACAGAATCATCTTAAATCATATATAAGACCTGTACCGGGTGCGGGAACCAAAATACTAGCCCGATACCAACATGTTCTAATCAAAATTCATTTCAAATTCCTTTAAACAATTTCAGATTTTTTTTTTTAAAAATTCATTTCTCGGGCTTGGGACCTCGGAATTTGATTCCGGGCATACGCCCAAGTCCCATATTTTTCTACGAACCCTCCGGGACCGTCAAATCACGGGTCCGGATCCGTTTACCCAAAACATTGACCGAAGTCAAATTTATTCATTTTATAGTCAAAATTTATCATTTTCACAGATTTTCACATATAAGCTTTCCGGCTACACGCCCGGACTGCACACACAAATCGAGGTGATGCTAAATGAGGTTTTCAAGGACTCGAAAACACAAAATTCAATTTAAAAGCAAGTGATGACCTCACATTCTCCACCTCTAAAACAACCATTCACCCTCGAACGAACATAAGAAGGAAGTACCTGAGTTAGGGAAAAGATGGGGATAACGGCTCCGCATATTGGACTCCCAGGTCGATGCCTTAGGAGGCTGACCTCTCCACTGAACACGAACAGAAGGAAAACTCTTCGATCTCAACTGACGAACCTGCCGGTCTAGAATAGCTACCGGCTCCTCCTCATAAGACGAGTCCTTGTCCAACTGAACATTGCTGAAATCTAACGCGTGGGATGGATTGCCGTGATATTTCCGAAGCATGGACACATGAAACACTGGATGCACGACTGATACGCTCGACAACAATGCAAGTCTATAAGCCACCTCTCCCACTCGATCAAGAATCTCAAACGGGCCAATGAACCTAGGGCTAACCTTGCCCTTCTTCCCAAATCTCATCACGCCCTTCATAGGCGACACTCGAAGCAATACCCGCTCACCGACCATGAAAGCCAAATCTCGAATCCTGCGGTCGGCATAACTCTTTTGCCTAGACTGAGCTGTACGAAGCCTATCCTGAATAATCTTGACCTTGTCTAAGGCATCCTGAACTAGATCCGTACCTAATAATTGAGCCTCTCCCGGCTCAAACCATCCAACCGGAGACCGACACTGCCTACCATATAAAGCCTCATAAGGAGCCATCTGGATACTCGACTGGTAGCTGTTGTTGTAGGAAAACTCTGCTAAAGGAAAAAATGGATCCCACGAGCCTCCAAAGTCAATGACACAAGCTCGGAGCATATCCTCCAAAATCTGAATAGTCCGCTTGGACTGTGCGTCCGTCTGAGGATGAAATGTTGTTCTCAACTCAACTCGCATGCCCAACTCTCGCTAAAATGCTCTCCAAAAATGTGAGGTAAACTGCGTACCTCAGTCCGAAATGATAGACTCGGGAACACCATGAAGATGAACAATCTTCAGGATATAGATCTCAACCAACCTCTCGGAAGAATAAGAGACTACCACAAGAATGAAATGCGCTGACTTGGTCAGCCTATCAAGAATAACCCACACTGCATCGAACTTCCTCTGAGTCCGTGGGAGTCCAACAACAAAGTCCATAGTGATCCGCTCCCACTTCCACTCAGGAATATCAAACTTCTGGAATAAACCACCAGGCCTCTGATGCTCATACTTAACTTGCTGACAATTCAAACATCGAGCCACAAATGCTACGATATCCTTCTTCATTCTCCACCACCAATAATGATGCCGCAAATCCTGATACATCTTTACGACGCCCGGATGAATAGAATACCGGGAGTTATGGGCCTCCTCTAAAATCAACTCTCGGAGTCCATCCACATTAGGCACACAAACTCGACCCTACAATCTCAAAACTCCATCATCACCTAAAGTAACCTACTTGGCACCCCCGTACTGCACCGTGTCTCTGAGGACACACAAATGGGGATCATCATATTGCCGATCACTGATATGCTCCAATAAAGAATAACGAGCGACCGCGCAAGCTAACACACGACTAGGCTTGTCATACCTCTTTTTTACCTATACCCCCGGATGGGAGCATAAATGAGTTTTTTCAACTTAAAGTGATAATCGAAACGGGATTATTTATTAAATCAGAGTCGCCACTTGGGAGGTTTATGGTGTCCCAAGTCACCGGTTAAAATCCCAAATCGAGGAAGTTGACTCTGTTCTGTAGCCTGCGAACACAAAAATTCGGGTAAGGAATTCTGTTAACCTGGGAGAAGGTATTAGGCACTCCCGAGTTCCGTGGTTCTAGCACGGTCTCTTTGATCATACTTGGCTTATTAAAATTATTTAATTACTGATTTTAGATCCTATGTGCATTTGCCTATTAACCGTTTTTAAATTAAGAAAATTATCTTGAAACAGGTCACGCATACATGTACCTGTTTGTTCGGAGCGTCAAAAATCATGTCACGCAAACGTGTCCACAATTAATAACGCTTTGTTATTATTAAGAAAAAAATTAGACGAAGTTGCGCGAACGCATACTCCGAATTAGTCTTTAAGATCGTAATTATATTACGCGAACGTATACACAATCACGGTAGTATTTTAAACGGCCCTAAAGGTTTCTCTACGAATATTTGTTACTTTACATCTACATTGTGAAATTAACACAAGAGCCATTGGTTACTAAGTGTCTAACTATGGCTTGTCTCAAATATATTTGGCAGAATCCAGTTAATTAAGCACTAATGGAATTCGAACCCTTACTATCGAATGAGTGACTTAATGGTTGTCACCAAAATGCACTCATTCAATTAATAAGAGAGCCCAAATAAGACAGGACCAATTACTTAATTGGCGCGTCCGTTCAGGATTTAAGAGGAACAAAAATGGGCTCTAATCATGAGCCCACAAAAAAACTGTGAATACAAGCCATCCCCCTTTTGTCTCAACATGGGTTCGAAATCCAGACCACAAGTCAAAGTAAAATTTTTTTTTTAAAAAAAACAATCTGACGCAAGGCCAGTTAAGGCCCGAGATCCTGGACATCAGACCATCACATTCAAACAAATCAGCCCTTCAGCTAATTCAACAAAAGCAAATAGACGAGACCTTACACCTGATTAAACCATTTCAATAACAAATTACACCTCATGAGACTGCTAAATAAGTGAATCTGAACTTGAACAATTGACTCATATTTAACATGTTTACAGATAATCAAGGTAATCCTATATACGTCTCAGACCCTGAAGTGACAAGCCGAAATATTTCCTTGTCCAATACACTATAAAATTGAATACGAAACATTTTTTCTTGATGTCTAAATACATCAAGCCTGTCGTGATAGTTCAAATAAATTACGCAACAAAAGAAGCTTTCATACATGCTACATTACTTGACTTGCATGATTGATGGTAAAGCACAACTACTGATTCGACTAAACGAGTTGTTCATCAAGCAATTACAAACAAATTCAGCTCTCAGAAGGATACTATCACCATCCAGTAGAATGCAATGCATTATATGATTCCAAAATAAGGCAATCAAAACGAAATAAAGCTAAATCTATGAGCAAACAATGGTGACATTATGCTCAAATTTCTAGATTTTGCATTTCATGTTTGAATCAGGCCTCACATTAGATAGAACTCAGAGATCATGTACCTGGGAATAAGGGGAAAGCAAAAGGAGTAAAGATCAGTAGGCAGCAATAACATAACAAAATCCCAGACTTAACAGCAGCAGTAAGCTCAAAAATGACCAATGAAATCAGTCTTGGACCCAACTTTAAACTAGCAGAAATAACCACTGATACCCAACAATCAAAAAAGAACAGCCAAAATTTGAACCAAACTTTTGAAAACCAACCAAGCTCAAACCATTTTAGCCCTCGATTGTTCAGTGATTATTTCAGAAGTGAGAATCTCAAGAATTATAGAAAAACTTTCAATGGAACAGTGATTTTTGTTTTTTTTTTTCAGTTGTTCTGATTTCTCCTGTATTTTCAGCCTTTTTGGTCTCTCTAAGGTGTAATAAAAAACTCTCTTGAATGAGAAGAAGGCTTCCTTTTAAGGGCTGAGGGTCTGGTGTGTGCCTTCCAAGGCAAGGCAGTCAGATTTTCCCAAAATACCCTCATAGGGCATCTTTTAAAACTGATTATTGGACAGTTGTCCATTTCCTTCAGATATTTTCAATTTACAGCCTGTTTTTCCTAACCATTTTGGACAGCTATCCATTTAGGAAGCTTCCCATCAGTTATTAAAGATTCTTCAAGTTGAAACAATCTCCAAAATTACCCCTAAAGTTCCCCATTATTCACTTACCCCCCCCCCTCAAATTCTGAATGCTCACAAGCACAATAACATTAAACAAACAGGCTGACACTTCCAAACAAATTGAAATTCAAAACATGTATTGAAATTATGAGAAGCTAGCTTGAATACCCTTCACACATAAACATGAATTCAGAAAATGATCTTGAAACAAGAATTAATGCGAACGATGAACTATACTTGACTAATCTAAATGCTTCAGTTCCAAAATTAATTCACAAATGTGAAATGAAACCCAGTGGAAAGAAGAAAATCTCATGAATTGAAACCAATATTAAACTCAAACCTTACGAAGCCGATTGTCATTGACAATTAAGCAAACAAGCTAACTAACAAACTTACAACCAGAACATAATGCAATTAAGCAAGAGACGAAAATTCTGAAGGATGAAAACTGGAAAAACAAACAACCAAGCAAACAAACAGAAGAGATCAACAGGAAACCAATCGACGCAAAGGAAATTCTCCCAAACCTGCTTCGGCAAGAACTGCATGAACTCACACAAACTTGGAGGAAACAGTGAACCTTTGATGGTCATTAATCGGTTGTCCTTAACAAAAGACAAACGATTAATGACGGTATTGGGTTCACTTGACCTTGCTAAGCTAGAAAGGGACCCAGGGTGAGACTTGGCTATCCGAACCACTGCTCTACCAATGACGGACCATTTTGAAACGAAACACACACGTATTTGAGGCAGGAAGGAGATGAGGGGTTTCATGGTGTGATTTTGGGTGGATCTGGGAATTTTAGGGTTTCCGGCGCTAACCTCAGATCTGAGATTCGAGGCGATGGAAGGGGATTTGAGAGGAACTTGTTTGGAGATTTGGGATGGGGAGGTGGAATGGAGTTCATGGTGTTAATTCGGTGGCGATTGGACGCCGGCGCCGCCACCGGACGATGGGGAATTCTGGGGCGGCTACTAGGGTTTGGGGGGCAGGGTTCTGAAGTTGGGGGTATTGGGACGATGAAATGAGGGGGGGGGTGTTCGGACATATATATACTCCCCCGACTTTAGTTCTGAGCCGTTCGATCATGTGGGGATCAACGACTCAGATTGACACTGGTCGAAACGACGTCGTTTCGCCTGAAGGGGAATCCGGACCGGGTAGAGGCGGGTTTGGGCTGGACTTGTGCAGATCTGGGGGGCAATTGGGCTGAAGGGGGGTTTAATTAAATGGCCCAAATCCGAATTTCCCTTTGTTTTTTGAATCTTTTCTCTTTATCAATTTCCAAATTTCTTTTTTTTTTCAAAAATTAGAAATAAATCCTAAATTAATTGTTAAAACTATTACTATTCTATAAAATTAAACTAATTAAACTCTAAAAATAATTACCATAACTAATTAAATACCAATTTAAAGAAAGCTAACAAAATTCGAGAAATTGAAATGCAAAAATGAACCATTTTTTTGTTGTGATTTTTTCATTTTTATAAGACACTAAATTACTAATTATTTCAAACATGCAAAAAATTAAATCCTAAATGCAAATGCAACATATTTTGTATTTTTCATTAATTAACAAACGAAATGCACAGACAAAAATGCAAATAATTAACATCAAATGCCACAAAATCCACAAATTTGCAAATAATGAAACGAAATTACTTTGTTTTGAATTTATGGGAGTATTTCATGTAGGGCGAAAATCACGTGCTCACAGCTGCTCCTCTTTGCTCGGAAACACGAAGAGTTTTCGTGCAAAGATAAGTGAGTGAATACGAGCGATTTTTTGCCCGTTTGAATACTCTGTGGGAAGCATTTTTGAAAGATTTGACCGCACCCTGCCTCTGAGGTTGCCTACATATCCTTGGCTAAAAAGGAATCAGGTCAGTGTAGTTCGGAAAGTTTTGGTAGCTGGGACTACCATGAAGCTGTGATTTCACTATTACTGCTGCTGCTGCTACTACTACTTAAACCTCCTTATTACACTATGTCAAAATAAAACAAGAAGCTATACTAGACTATGATCTATGGATTACAAAAGTCCTATCTATATCTTCAAACTTGATCTTGCGCTTCTTGTTGCCTTGTTGTTGTCCATTCTTTCGGAGACATCCGTTTGTTGCCACCTTGAATTGTAAACTGAGATGTTTTCCCCTTCTTCAGGTAGGTGCCTGACTGCTGAACTTGATATGTATTCCCTGCTCTCCAGGCGGGCTCCTGACTGCTAACTTGAAAGTATTCCCTGCTTTCCAGGCGGGCTCCTGACTTTAACTTGAAATGTATTCCCTGCTCTTCAAGTGGGATCCTAACTTCAAAATAAACAAAACAAAGAATTTGAAAGTTAAAACTTAAATTGTACTCCCTTGTTCTCCAGGCGGGCTCCTGACTTCAACTTGAAATGTATTCCCTGCTCTTCAGGTGGGCTCTTGACTGCTGACTTGAAACATATTCTCTGCTCTCCAAGCGGGCTCCTCACTTCAAAATAGACAAAACAAAGAAAACTTTTCTGCCCCAGTTTGGTGGCTGGGCACAGCTGTGAGTGTAAAACTAAATCATATTACCAAGTATTACTAAGAATTGAAAGCTAAACCCATTATTTAGGGGGTCCTGACAACTCTTTAACTAAACGACAATTTAGAATCTAAGTTATATCTTCTACAGGTGTGACTTCTGCTAAATCTTGCTATCTAAGAGGATCTTTAAACTACTCCCCATTATCCAGGAGGGTCCTGAAAATCAAAAGTCCAATTTTATCTTAAAAGTGACAACTTTTATGGTTGAATTATACTACCCTACAACAGACTTTACGCTAAATGTTATTATCTAATTGAACTCTTAAATTAAGTCCCATTATTCAGGAGAGTCCTGAAAACTCCTAATTGAATCCTATCTCGAACATGCAAACTTCTAAGCCAACTTATATTCCTTTGGGATACATTTATGCTAAATTATGCTATGTCTGAACTTAAAACTAGGTCTCATTTTCCAGGAGGGTCCTGAAAATCAAAACAAACCTGTTTGGTGACTGCCTTTCCCCACGGAGAGTTTCTCCAGAACAACCGAAATTTCCTGCCCCTGTTTCAATCAAAGAAAATTTTGTCAGTTTAAAATGGTGGTTAGCTGATGGCATTCTTGCTGAAGATCCTTCCGCTACATCGTTTTGTTCTGACTGGCTTCTTCGAACTGGCCCTGAACCTCTTTGACTTCCTGACTGACTTTCAAACCCCATGACCTTGACGAACCGAGTGTTCTGTACCCATGCTGTTGTTTCACTCCTCTGACCCATTTATCTGAACCTTTGCATCTTCCATGACATTACCAAACCATTCCACCAATGAACTTCCAGTGATCCCCTATATCCCACCTTACATTATGCTGTTTTTGGTACACTGACCAAACCATGCTTTGCAATTTTGGAAGTTGGTAGTGAGCTTTGACATTCTTTTTCACTTGATTTGAATAAAACTGATATTGAAACATCTTAGACAAATAAACCCAAAAGAAAATGAAATGCAATGACTTTGCGGGTTAAGGATAGGAAGAATCCAAAACCAGATGACTGCTACAAAGGGAAAAAGAAAAAGAAACTTATCTGAGTGGAACAGCTGGTACCGATGATCATGACATGCATTTCGGATTAATCGGCCCAATCTGTCCAACCAATCAACTTTCAGTCGCCGTACTATGTTGACTCAAAATTTCCTTGATCTGATTACTTCACCCAATCCTTGACCTTGTTCATCCTGCGGTGCCTTGCAACAGTTTTCCACCAACAGACCTTTCTCATTTTACTTCTCAACTCACTTTCGTCTCAAGGTGCCTGTGAGGGTTTTCACCGATAAGACTCTCTCATTTTAATTTCTCTCAACTCCCATCGCCTTACGGTGCCTGCGAGGGTTTTCACCGATAAGACTCTCTCATTTTTATTTCTTTCAACTTCCATCGCCTTACGGTGCCTGTAAAGGTTTTCACCAATAAGACTCTCTCATTTTTATTTTTCTGCTTGAACCAGAGTGTTGCCCCTGACATGAATTACCTTTACCTGCTTGACTTGGCATTTCTCAAAGACTGACCAGAAGGTCTTTCTTTGGACCGTAATATGGGCTTTTGGACAGGGTTAAGAAGAAAGGATATCAAAGGCTCGAAACAATTCAAATGGGTTCAAAATTACAACTTTCGGAATCGGATTTCTGACAACAACCACAGCTTCTGCCCCAGTTTCTTGTTTGGGGACTTTTGGATTTTTATTTTGATGGGACCGAACCATGAGGTTGCCTATATATCCTTAAAAGGAATCAGGTCGAACGTAGTTCATGACATAGGAATTGGTCTGTTGTTGTAATTTTTCTTTTCTTTTTCTTTTTTTCTTTTCTTTTTTCCCTTTTATTGTTTTTCTTCTTCTTTTTTTTTTCTTTTTTCCTTTCTTTCTTTCTCTTTCCTTTTCTTTCTTCCTTTTCTTATCTTTCTTGCTTATGTTTCTGATATTTGCTACTGATTCCGAAAGAGCGGTATGAAAGAAAATAAATAAGGCTCAAAAATGGTGACAAGGGATAAAGTGTTTAGATAGCAGAACAAAATGCCTTCGTCATTTCAATCTTCAAAATATGCCAAATACAAATAAGTACAATCAAAGCAAGAAATCATACATAGTATCTTTTGACTGCATCAGAATTGATAGCCATTTCTACATATTTCCCTTCTACATCTGTCAAATATAACGCGCCATTGGACAACACTCTAGTTACAACAAATGGCCCCTGCCAGTATGGGGCGAACTTTCCTTTTGCTTCAACCTGATGAGGCAAGATACGTCGCAACACTAGTTGACCTACTTCGAACTTCCGTGGATGTACCTTCTTGTTATATGCTCTTGCCATTCTCCGTTGGTACAATTGGCCATGACATACTGCCGCCAATCTCTTTTCATCAATCATACGTAATTTCTCCAAGCGGGTTTTGACCCATTCAACGTCATCAATTTCTGCCTCAGCGACAATACGAAGGGATGATATTTCAATTTCTGTGGGTATTATTGCCTCCGTGCCATACACCAACAAATAAGGAGTGGCCCCTACTGAAGTACAGACAGTAGTGCGATAACCTATCAATGCAAATGGCAGCTTTTCATGCCACTGCCTAGAACCTTTCACCATTTTTCGAAGTATCTTCTTTATATTCTTGTTGGCTGCCTCGACTGCTCCATTCGCCTTAGGGCGATACGGGGTGGAATTGCGATGTATAATCTTAAACTGCTGGCATGTCTCTGTCATCAGATGATTGTTGAGGTTAGCGCCATTGTTCATGATGATTACCTTCGGAATCCCAAACTGACAGATGATATTTGAATGCATAAAGTCAACCATTGCTTTCTTGGTCACAGATTTGAAAGTTTCGCTTCAACCCACTTGGTGAAATAATCAATGGCTACCAGAATAAACCTGTGTTCGTTTGACGCTGCTGGTTCGATTGGCCCAATGACATCCATGCCCCAAGCAACAAAAGGCCATGGTGCCGACATTGTATGCAATTCAGATGGTGGGGAATGAATCAAATCTCCGTGCACCTGGCATCGATGGCACTTTCGCACAAAACTGATGCAATCTCGCTCCATAGTGAGCCAGTAATAACCTGCTCGGAGAATCTTCTTTGCCAGAATGTACCCACTCATATGCGGTCCACAAACTCCGGAATGTACCTCAGTCACGATTACTGTGGCCTGTCTTGCATCTATGCATCTTAACAATCCAAGATCTGGAGTTCTTTTGTATAACACCCCTCCACTGAAGAAAAATCCGCTTGTCAATCGTTGAATTGTTCTTTTCTGATCACCTGTGGCCTGTACCGGATATACCCCCATCCGGAGGTATTCTTTGATATCATGGAACCATGGCTCCCCATCAAGTTCTTCTTCTACCATATTACAGTACGCATGCTGATCACGGACCTGAATCTGCAAAGGGTCCATATAAGCCTTATCTGGGTGATGTAACATTGACGCCAAAGTGGCCAAAGCATCAGTGACTTCATTATGTATTCTTAGGATATGCCTGAACTCTATTGACTGAAATTGTTGACAAAGATCATGCAAACACTGTCTGTACGGTATGAGTTTCAAATCCCATATTTCCCATTCTCCCTGAATTTGGTGCACTAGGAGGTCCGAGTCACCCAAGACCAAGACTTCCTGGAGACCCATATCCACAGCTAACCTCAACCCCAAAATACATGCCTCATACTCAGCCATGTTGTTGGTACAATAAAAACGAAGCTGAGCCGTAACAGGGTAGTGCTGCCCTGTTTTAGAAATAAGTACTGCTCCTATCCCCACGCCTTTCATGTTTGCGGCTCCGTCAAAGAAAAGCTTCCATCCAGGCTTCTCGCCTTGTTCTAACTCATCAATGTGCATCACCTCTTCATCAGGGAAATATGTTTTCAAAGGTTCATAATCTTCATCAACCGGGTTCTCGGCCAAATGGTCCGCCAAGGCCTGTGCTTTCATTGCAGTTCGGGTCACGTAGACAGTGTCAAACTCTGTGAGCAGGATCTGCCACTTTGCAAGCCTCCCTGTGGGCATAAGCTTCTGAAATATATACTTCAATGGATCTAAGCGAGATATGAGGTAAGTAGTATAAGATGACAAATAATGTTTCAACTTCTGCGCCACCCAAGTTAGGGCGCAACATGTCCTCTCAAGCTGGGTGTACTTAACCTCGTACGGTGTGAATTTCTTACTGAGATAATATATGGCCTGCTCCTTCCTGCCAGTGATATCATGTTTACCCAGTACACAGCCGAATGAATTGTCCAATACCGTCAAATATAGAATCAAAGGTCGCCCTGGTTCTAGCGAGACCAACACGGGTGGATTTGACAAATACCCTTTTATCATATCAAACGTCTCCTGACATTCATCTGTCTACCTAACCGCCGCGTCTTTCTTTAACAGTTTGAAGATGGCCTCACAAGTTGTCGTGAGCTGAGCGATGAACCTGCTAATATAATTCAATCTCCCCAACAAACTCATCACCTCGGTCTTGTTCTTCGGAGGTGGCAATTCTTGGATGACCTTGACTTTTGATGGGTCTAATTCAATACCCCAGCGGATGACTACGAACCCCAGCAATTTTCTAGACGGCACCCCAAAAGCACACTTTGCAGGATTAAGCTTGAGATTGTACCTGCGAAGCCTTCGGAAGAACTTCTTCAGATCCCTAACATGGTTAGACTGCTTCCTAGACTTCACGATCACATCATCCACGTACACCTTGATTTCCTGGTGTATCATATCATGGAATATTGTTGTCATTGCCCTCATGTAGGTTGCCCCAGCATTTTTCAAACCGAATGGCATGACTCGATAGTAGTACGTTCCCCACGGCGTGATGAATGTTGTCTTTTCAGCATCTTCCTCGTCCATTAAGATCTGATGATAACCCGCATAACAATCCACAAAAGAACCAATCTCATGTTTGGCGCAATTGTCAATCAAGATATGGATGTTCGGCAACAGGAAATTGTCTTTTGGACTTGCCTTGTTGAGATCCCAATAGTCAACACACACCCTGGTCTTTCCATCCTTCTTTGGCACAGGCACAACATTGGCTAACTAGGTGGGATACCGCGTGACCCGAATAACTTTCGCATCGAACTGCTTGGTGACCCCTTCTTTGATCTTTACACTCATATCCGTTTTGAACTTTCTCAGCTTCTGTTTGACTAGAGGGAATGCCGGGTCAGTGGGAAACTTGTAAACCACTAAATCAGTGCTTAGACCCGGCATGTCATCATAGGACCATGCAAAAACGTCTTTGTATTCGAACAGTGCTTTGATTATCTCCTCCCTGAGTTGAGGTTCCAGATGGACACTTATTTTGGTTTCACGGACATTTTCTTGGTCCCCTAGATTAACTATTTCTGTGTCATTCAAATTGGGTTTGGTCTTTTCCTCAAAATGACTTAGTTCCTTACTAATTTCTTCATAGGCCTCATCATCATCAAATCCCAACTCGTCGTCACACTCAATTTCTTGTATTATTATTTCAGAGTTAGATTGGCTTTTAAAACTGGGCCGAAGATTCCTCATGCATGTCATGTCATTGATATCAGCATAAAAAGAACTGTACAAAAGAAGAAAACAAAAAATAAAATTAGAAGAAATGAAGGAAAAGGAACAATTGCATTTCATTGAATATAAAGATAGCAGGGTTTTAACACATCCAACTGGACGGAACATAACATCTGAATTACAGACCCTGGAATAATCCAGACAACTAAAAGAAAATCAAAACCCACTACCAAGACTCCCTCCGGATAGGAGAAGGAGTACCTTCCCAGTTGTTGACTTTTGCACGTGGTCCCACAAATTGCACATCTGCCTTGCTGGACCCTTCCCCAGCCTGAACCATATTGACCTCGGCGAATAACCTTTCGAACCCCTTTTCCAAAACTCCATCGGCTCCAATCAGTGGTCCAGGGACCCTTGACAACAATTGCTTTCTGGTACCCGGCCTGACGAATGACCTAGACAGACGCGGGACTGGCTTTGGCAATGCCCATGCTCTCTTTTTCATTTTCCTAGCTCTTCTCACATCTGCAACGGTAGGGTTGAACCCCAGACCAAAAGTATCTAGATTCCTTAGAAGGGAGACTGGCTGCACAATACCTTGTAGAGATGAACCCAAACCCTTGCCCGGTACGAAACCGGTTTTCAACATCTCGACAGCTACCGTGATTGATATCGCAACCATCTTTGGAGTTGGCACGCACTTTCCTTCCAGAATTTTCTCTACCGATACTGTGTCGAAAACCTGATAAACCCATGGTCCTTTGCCATCGTCAACCTCTATGAACAACACAATGGCACCATTGGGCACACACACATTATCTTCGCCATGTACAACAATTTCTTGTCGATCCCATTCAAACTTGACCATTTGATGCAGAGTATACGGGACTGCTTTGGCGACATGGATCCAGGGTCGTCCCAATAACAGATTGTATGAAACAGCCACATCGAGCACCTGGAATTCCATAGTAAATTCAACTGGCCCTATTGTGAGCTCAAGCACTATGTCCCCGACTGAATCCTTCCATCCACCGTCGAATCCCCGAACGCAAATACTATTCTCGTGAATTCTTTAATCCTCCACTTGCATCTTGTTCAATGTGGTGAGAGGACAGATGTTCGCGCTAAACCTATTGTCAACCAGTACCCGAGTAACCACGGAGTCTTTGCATTTTACCATCAGATAGAGGGCTCTATTGTGCTCGGTGCCCTCTATGGGCAACTCATCATCGTAAAAGGTGACTCGGTTTACCTCAAATATCTTGTTAGATATCTTTTCCAAGTGGTTTACTGAGATTTTGTCAGGAACGTGGGCTTCGTTCAAGATCTTCATCAAAGCTCGACGGTGCTCGTCGGAATGGATCAGTAATGACAAGAGCGAGATCTGAGCCGGTGTTTTCCTCAACTGCTCCACAATGGAATAGTCCTGTACTTTCATATTTTTCAAAAATTCCTTTGCTTCTTCCTCGGACACAACTTTCTTCACCGATACTGGATTGTCTTTGGAAGTTTTAGCTTTTCTCAACTCTTCGGGGGCGAAACATCTCCCCGATCGAGTCAAACCATGGGTCTCACACACTTCTTCTCTCACCTCTTTCCCTTGGTAAGTTACTGTCACTCGTTCATAATTCTACGGGACCGCCTTGCTGCTAAACACTGGAAGCTGAGTTACCGGTTTTATAATAACAGGCTCTGTGCGAGCGCCCTTCACGACCATGACAGGTTTACTTGTAACCCCGGGTACCAACACTTTAGCTTTCTCTGGTTTCACTGCAACAGTACTTGACGGCCCTTTCTCGGCTATCACAACTGGCTTGTTGTCTACCTCTTTCCACTGGTTCACTGATTTCCCACTGGTTACCTTTTCCTTTGAATTGGTTTCACTGGAGTGGATCATCATCACCGTCTGCGAGGGTTTCTTAGCATCCCCTCCCTTGTGTATCAACTCAATCATATGGGTTTCATGGTGAGCTGGTAGCGGATTCTGGTTGATGTTTGGTGTTTCTGGGGCTTGAACCTTGATCCGATGAGTATCAATGAGCTCTTGTACCGCTGTTTTTAGTTTTCAGCATTTCTCTGTGTCATGGCCCAGGGCCCCTGAATAATACTCACAATTTACCGAGCGATCAAGATTTCTGGGAAGGGGATTCGGCATTTTAGGCTCGATCGGATTCAACATGCCCAACTGTCTCAAACTGTGGAATAGGCTGGTATATGATTCTCCCAATAGAGTGAAAGTCTTCTGCTTCTGCACTCTTTCATTCTTAAAGGCTTGTTTGGGTCGAAAACCTATTCCAGGGGGGGTTTTGTAGGCTTTTGGGGGTGGATCGGTATTTTATGGAGTTTGGTAGGGACTCTATGGAGCTGGCGTACGCCATTGCGCGAGAGCGAGAGGTTGGGTATAGGTTTGTGCGTGATAGACAGAAAAATGGGGATCTGGCAGTGGGTAGTAGTATTGTGGTGGGCTATATGGAGTGTGGGGGTATGTTTGGGGATAGGGTCGAGGCTGGTTGTAGAATGGTGGAAGGTTCCTGGATCCACCCCAAGCTGCCAACTCGATCGTTGCAACATCCTCTTTCTTCTTCTTTCCAAGCACACCCCTAGTACCGTTTTGAATGGCCTGAGTGGTTGCTTTGATTTCTAAATAACTCATAATCTTATTGGACTTAAGTCCCTCCTCAACCATGCCTCCCATTCACAACATCATTAAAGGACTTGCCCACTGCTGACACCAAATGACCAAAATAAGTGGGCTCCTAGGCCTGCAAGAAATAATCAACCATCTCGCTTTCTTTCATCGGGGGGTCAACCCTCGCTGCTTGCTCTCTCCAACGGAACCCATATTCTCGGAAACTCTTACCGAGCTTCTTCTCAATCTTCGTCAATGACAGGCGATCTGGGATGATTTCGAGATTATACTGAAAATGACAGGCGAAGGCTTGGGCCAAATCGTCCCATGTGTACTACCTGCTATGATCTTGTCTAGTGTACCATTCTAGCGCCGACCCACTCAAACTTTGGCTGAAATATGCCATCAACAATTCGTCTCTTCCACCTTCCCCTCTCATCTTGCTACAGAATCCTCTTAAGTGTGCTACCGGGTCGTCATGCCCATCGTACAGATCAAACTTGGGCATTTTGAACCCTGCTGGCAACTGAGCATCTGGGAACAGACACAAATCCTTATAGGCCACACTCACTTGGCCTCCCAACCCCTTCATGTCTCGGAACGATTGCTCTAAGCTTTTGGCCTTTCTGATCATCTCTTCATGCTCGAGATTTTTGGGCGGTTTCTCGGTCTCTGCCGGGATATCAAGATGAGGAGTGTAAAGATATGGTTCTGGAACTTTGAAGGTGGGTTCAGGGGGATAGTACTGGTTGTCGTGAGTTTGAAACAGGGGCTCACTAGAAGATCTGTGCAATGTAGCAGGTGGGGGTGCCACAAAAACAGGTGTAATTGGTGGGGGAGGGTACGAGATTTGTTTGGGTGGTGGAGCTTGGGAAGTATGGGAAGTGGTGCCTTGATATTGTTGGTAGAGGGGAAAGGCTGGAGATGAATTCACAATGGGAGGCTCCGGAGGCTGGGCTGATGGTGGGATATAAGCAGGATTGGCGTGATAAACCGGTGGTGGATGCCCTTTCGCCCAAGCTTGGTACATCTTAGCCATCTGCTGTTTCAGCTTATACATTTCTTCCCTCATTGCATTAATGTCCATTTCTTCCATCTCTTTCGATGGATCGACAATACTAGTTTCCGGTTCCTGGTCGACCATATTTAGCCTGTCTTTCGATCGGGTATTGTAGGAGTGAGTTGCCAGAGTGCCAGTCAGCTAACCACCTGCCTGAACTTAATGCATCAAACAAACAACCTTGTTAGCGATTAGGCTTTAACAGATTGGCAACCGCACATTGGGCATGAATGCACCTAAACAGTTAACCGTCTCTATTATGTATTTGATTGGTTGCATGCGTCATCCCGGCCTTTTCTTTCTTTTAATTGCAGGCATCCCCTTTTCTTTTCTTTCCTTTCCCTTCCTTTCATTCTGGCCTCTGTTCTCTCCTTGTTTTTATTCTCTCTTTTTCTTTCTTGTTTTTCCGCTCTTTTCTTTACTCTCTTGTTTTTCCTCTTATTTCTTTCCCTTTTTCCTTTCTTTTTCTTTCTTTTCTTTCTTTTGGTTATGGTCGAATCCTATGGAGATTGCCTACGTATCATGACCCCGCATGAATCAGACCGAGCATAGTTCTGGTGGATAAGTGTAAAATAAAGTAAAAACATTTGGGATTTTCAATTTTCATATAAAAACGTTGTTACAAAGACTGAAACTAACAGACTCAAAAGAAACTAATAGACTCGGGATACAGACTCAAAATCAAACAACCCGCATGCTCTAATAACAGAAATACATACTCCAAAATAGCTGGCAGACTTTAATGAAAAGAAAACACAGACTCAAGAAATCACGAATACATCAATGCCTCAACTGTCCCTGGGATCTGCGGGGCGGCATTCGGCCTTGCTGTGGGTCGACTTGCTAAATCCTCCTGAAGGTGGTAGAGATCTTCCATTACCCGGCGAACAAAAATCCTTACAGTGGCGAAGAATATGGATATCGTCATATCCTCATAGCTACTGCACTTTATTGCGATATAGTTGGCAACCCTTTTGACTCGCTCTCTTATGACGCCCTTCTCTTGCAACAAACGCCCAATTTGTTCGGTTCTGGCTTCCAAAGTTCGTTCGACTACCTGGTTCTGCTCTTGGAGTTGTTGCAAGTCCCTTTCTAGCCGTGCCATTAAGGCGTAACAATGTTCTCTTTCAGCCTTAAAATTTTTGGCTTGTTGAGCCATTTCACCCTCGAGGTTGCCGATTGCCTTTTCCTAACCTGTGACCCCTCTTTCATATCTTTCTTTCATCTGTTGAACGAAAGCTGCACGCCCTTTGGCACTTTTGGCCAACCTTACACGTGCTTTTGCTAGTTCAGACTCAGCTTTCTACAGGTCATCTTCATAGTCACGTACCTTTTGAGTGAGGTTGTAAATGAGCCTCTCATCTTTCCTTATTCGGCCTGGGTTCTCGGCTTCAATTTTCAACTGTCGAACCTGAGCTCTGAGGGCCTCATTTTCTCGCACCAATTTTTTCCTTTCACCTTCAGCTTCTTGTGCCCGCAAATCATTGTTGAAGGTGACATTTCTCAATTCTTCTTGCAGACCGTGGATAATGGCCTTATATTCCTTCTCCTTCTCCCCCCAAGCAAACCTCTCTTGAATTTTATCATCAAAGGCTTGAACATGAGGCCTTTTGGCGGGCCTCTTGAGCTTTGGCTCGTTGTTTACATAAGACATTTTCTTAAACCAAGAAGCATAATTTGGAGCTACTTTCCCCTTGGCGACGTCTGGTACTTGGGTGCCGTTTTTGAGATACCGGCAGCTATTCCAATCCTGCTGAACTACAGCCTCAGGCAATGCGGCTTCTGGATGCAACTCTATGACCTGGATGCTTAGATCTTCATCTTCAGGCACAATCTGATACCTCCCCAATTGCCTTAAGACCCTCTGCGGTGCATATGGCTGAATACTCCTTACACCCATTATCCTCAGGTAACCCTTGGTAGTAGTCATATAGATGGCTTCTGTCCTTGGGAGCCATCCTATAGTCCACTCAACCCCGACCTGTATCAAGAGCTTTCAAATGAGAAACCCATGCTTCAAATCCCTCTGGTGTGTTGTAATCTTTTATCCTCTCCTCGTAACTAATAATGAAGTTGTTTGGGCTCGAACCGTAACTCATGAATCTGGGATGATGGCGAAGATGCTCGATCAACCACATTTGCAGAATGATACTGCAACCCTCAAAAAAATTGAGCCTCTGCTTTGCATACAGTCAATGCGTGATAGTTGTCTGCTAGCACCAACGGGGCAAGTGTATGATCTTCCTTGGTAGTGAGGATTTGTGCAATTCTAGCCATACGAATATCCACCGTTCCTTTCTCATTTGGAAAAACCATGATCCCCAAGAATGCCACAATAAATGCGAACCGACGATGAATTTGCCAAAGGCCCTTGTTTTGTTTGTTGCTCAAGCCCTTTTCATGAATTTCAAAACCAGAGGAATGCCCGAACCTGAAGTATAAGAAATGGAAAGCACATCACTCGTTGCTCACACGTTCCTTATTTGTTTGTTTACTAATATTCAAGAGGTCAAAGAACTTGTGCACTGATGGAGCCCTTGGAAATATGAGTTGTTGCTTCCTCAAGTCCCGTCCAAATTCAATGTATTCGGCTATCTCCTCCAAAGTAGGGGTGATCTCGAAATCTGAGAAACGAAAGACATTGTGGACAGGATCCCAGAACGTTACCAAAGCTTTGATCAGATCTTCCTGTGGTTTGATTTCAAAGATGTCTTTAAGAGCACCCAAGTGCTTTTTCACCCATTTCTGACCATCTTCATCTAGATCATTCCACCACATACGTAAGTGTAGCCGAGCCTATTCCCTGACCACTTCTGGCGGTTCTTGAATGGTACTCATTATTCCTGTGGAGGATTAAGGTTAGGGTTTGACTCGAGTTGGCCCTTTTGTAAACAGTTTTTCGAAGAAGGAAAGAAAAAGAACAAATAAAAGAAGAGAAGAACCATGATCTCTTCCCCTATATGCCAACTTTATCCAAATTGCTGTTTTCGCGAATGCGGCCCCTTCCCAATTTCACACGAATTTTGAGGCCGGGGGAGTTATTTTATGACCCCTCACAAACTTGCCCATTCTTTTACGAAAATAGCCTTTCGACAACTGAAAAATACTCTGAGGCTACCTTGGCAAGAACAGTTTTAGACATAGCCGAAGCTGGATCGACTTATTTTGACCAAAATCAAGATTGCATTCATTCGACCACCGACTCTCTTTTCTTGTTTTTCTTTTTCTCTTATTTTCAAAAAATAAGGCCAACCTTATATAGGTTGCCTACGTATCCCACATCCGGTGAGAATCAGACCTTCGTAGTTCGGTCAGTTTTGACACATTTGAAAGAACACAGTGTTTGACTCTTTTTAAAAATAACCCTCCCCCCTTTTTTTGAAATTTTTTTCAGAGTTTCAGGACATTTTTCAAATATCGGGATGTTTTAGAACCGGGTTTTATTTCCTTCCCTATATCACTCTTGGTTTTCCTTTCTTTTTTTTCGCTTTATTTTCCCCAGCCGGTCAGCATGCAAGCCAAAACAAATAAATGTTCTCATAGCACATAGGATGCATTAGGATGGTCTGTTATTTCGGGCACACTTGTCCTAGAAGGACCCAACCCCTGTGTTGAGTCCCCTAAGTCAAATGCACATGATGCAAACAAACGTTCCTACTAGGGATCCGACATGGGGCTGTGTTTTTCTAGGTTTAAATCCTGGGGTTTTGGTCTAGACTTGGGGTACTCGAGCGGACAACTGGGGCCGAGGAGGGGGCGACGTACCGAGAGCACTAAAGTCTACCCGGCCTTGTCGCTTGCCCAGACTCATTCTATTTGGTAGAATTTCTACAGAAAAAGCGGGCTACGCGAACGTATGCACCATTTTCAGAAGACTCAGATGGGTGGCGTAAGAAGACAGTTATATACAATCCAAACAATATTAAAGCGGTAAACAGATAGCATTTAACACAAAAGGTTCACAAAATGCGGTAATATTAACAATAAATAAAGCCAAACAAAATCATATTCACAAGCTCGAATTCTTGAACCCTGAACCAGAGATTCTGGGTTCGATCCCCACCAGAGTCGCCAGAGCTGTCACACCTCCTTTTTACCTACACCCCCGGATGGGACCATAAAAGAGTTTTTCCAACTTAAAGTGACAATCGAAACGGGATTATTTATTAAATCAGAGTCGCCACTTGGGAGGTTTATGGTGTCCCAAATCACCGGTTAAAATCCCGAATCGAGGAAGTTGACTTTGTTCTATAGCCTGCGAACACAGAAATCCGGGTAAGGAATTCTATTAACCTGGGAAAAGGTGTTAGGCACTCCCGAGTTCCATGGTTCTAGCACTGTCGCTTTGATCATACTTGGCTTATTAAAATTATTTAGTTACTGATTTTAGATCCTATGTGCATTTGCCTATTAACCGTTTTTAAATTAAGAAAATTATCTTGAAACGGGTCACGCGTACGTGTACCTGTTTGTTCGGAGCGTCAAAAATCATGTCACGCAAACGTGTCCACAATTAATAACGCTTTGTTATTATTAAGAAAAAAATTAGCCGAAGTTGCGCGAACGCATACTCTGAATTAGTCTTTAAGATCGTAATTATGTTACGCGAACGTATACACAATCACGGTAGTATTTTAAATGGCCCTAAAGGTTTCTCTACGAATATTTGTTACTTTACATCTACATTGTGAAATTAACACAAGAGCCATTGGTTACTAAGTGTCTAACTATGGCTTGTCTCAAATCTATTTGGCGGAATCCAGTTAATTAAGCATGAATTCGAACCCTTACTATCGAATGAGTGACTTAATGGCTGTCACCAAAACACACTCATTCAATTAATAAGAGAGCCCAAATAAGACAGGCACAATTACTTAAGTGGCGCGTCCGTTCAGGATTAAAGAGGAACAAATGGACTCTAATCATGAGCCCACAAAAAAACTGTGAATACAAGCCATCCCCCTTTTGTCTCAACATGGGTTCGAAATCCAGACCACAAGTCAAAGTAAAAAAAAAACTAAAAAAAAAAACAATCCGACGCAAGGCCAGTCAAGGTCTGAGATCCTGGACATCAGACCATCATATTAAAACAAATCAGCCCTTTAGCTAATTCAACAAACAACAACTACACGAGACCTTACACCTGATTAAACCATTTCAATAACAAATTACACCTCATGAGACTGCTAAATAAGTGAATCTGAACTTGAACAATTGACTCATACTTAACATGTTTACAGATAATCAAGGTAATTCTATATATGTCTCAGACCCTGAAGTGATAAGCCGAAACATTTCCTTGTCCAATACACTATAAAACTGAAAACCAACCAAGCTCAAACCATTTTAGCCCTCGATTGTTCAGAGATCATTTCAGAAGTGAGAATCTCAAGAATTACAGAAAAACTTTCAATGGAACAGTGATTTTTTTTCCAGTTGTTCTGATTTCTCCTGTATTTTCAGCCTTTTTGGTCTCTCTAAGTTGTAAGAAAAAATTCTCTTGAATGAGAAGAAGGCTTCCTTTTAAAGGCTGAGGGTCTGCTGTGTGCCTTCCAAGGCAAGGCAGTCAGATTTTTCCAAAATACCCTCATAGGGCATCTTTTAAAACTGATTATTGGACAGCTGTCCATTTCCTTCAGATATTTTCAATTTACAGCTTGTTTTCCCTAACCATTTTGGGTAGCTGTCCATTTAGGAAGCTTCCCATCAGTTATTAAAGATTCTTCAAATTGAAACAATCTCCAAAATTACCCCTAAAGTTCCCCATTATTCACTTACCCCCCTCAAATTCTGAATGCTCACAAGCACAATAACAGTAAACAAACTGGCTGACACTTCCAAACAAATTGAAATTCAAAACAACTATTGAAATTATGAGAAGCTAGCTTGAATACCCTTCACACATAAACATGAATTCAGAAAATGTTCTTGAAACAAGAATTAATGCGAACGATGAACTATACTTGACTAATCTCAATGCTTCAGTTCCAAAATTAAGTGAAATGAAACCCAGCGGAAAGAAGAAAATCTCATGAATTGAAACCAATATTAAACTCAAACCTTACGAAGCCGATTGTCATTGACAATTAAGCAAACAAGCTAACTAACAAACTTACAACCAGAACATAATGCAATTAAGCAAGAGATGAAAATTTTGAAGGACGAAAACTGGAAAAACAAACAACCAAGCAAACAAACAGAAGAGATCAATAGGAAACCAATCGACACAAAGGAAATTCTACCAAACCTGCTTCGGCAAGAACTGCATGAACTCGCACAAAGTTGGAGGAAATAGTGAACCTTTGACGGTCATTAATCGGTTGTCCTTAACAAAAGACAAACGATTAATGACGGTATTGGGTTCAATTGATCTTGTTAAGCCAGAAAGGGACCCAGGGCGAGACTTGGCTATCCGGACCTCTGCTCTACCACTGACGGACCATTTTGAAACGAAACACACACGTATTTGAGGCAGGAAGGAGATGAGGGGTTGCATGGTGTAATTTTGGGTGGATCTGGGAATTTTAAGGTTTCCGGCGCTAACCTCAGATCTGAGATTCGAGGCAATGGAAGGGGATTTGAGAGGAACTTGTTTGGAGATTTGGGACGGGGAGGTGGAAGGGAGTTCATGGTGTTAATTCGGTGGCGATTGGACACCGGCGCCTCCACCGGACGGTGGGGAATTCTAGGGCGGCTAGTAGGGTTTGGGGGGTAGGGTTCTGAAGTTGGGGGTGTTGGGACGATGAACTGAGGGGGGGGGGTGTGCATTCGGACATATATATACTCCCCCAGCTTTAGTTCCGAGCCGTTCGATCAAGTGGGGATCAACGACTCAGATTGACACTGGTCGAAACGGTGTCGTTTCGCCTGAAGGGGAATCCGGACCGGGTAGAGGCGGGTTTGGGCTGGAATTGTGCAGATCTGGGGGCAATTGGGCTGAAGGAGGGTTTAATTAAATGGCCCAAATCCGAATTTCCCTTTGTTTTTTTGAATCTTTTCTCTTTTTCAATTTCCAAATTTTTTTTTCTATTCAAAAATTAGAAATAAATCCTATATTAATTGTTAAAACTAATACTATCCTATCAAATTAAACTAATTAAACTCTAAAAATAATTACCATAACTAATTAAATACCAATTTAAAGAAAGCTAACAAAATTTGAGAAATTGAAATGCAAAAATGAACTATTTTTTTTGTGATTTTTCCATTTTTATAAGACACTAAATTACTAATTATTTCAAACATGCAAAAAATTAAATTCTAAATGCAAATGCAGCATATTTTGTATTTTTTATTAATTAACAAACGAAATGCACAGACAAAAATGCAAATAATTAACATCAAATGCCACAAAATCCATAAAATTGCAAATAATGTAACGAAATTACTTTGTTTTGAATTTATGGGAGTATTTCATGTAGGGCAAAAATGACGTGCTCACAAGGCTCAGGAATATCCAACCTCACAAACTGATTGGCCAAAGCCTGAACATACAAAGCAAACGATCTCTCACCGACCGGAATATAAGCAAGACTACCCATACTGGCTGACTTCCTACACAAAGCATCAGCCACCACATTGGCCTTTCCCGGGTGATATAAGATGGTGATATCGTAGTGTTTCAACAACTCTAACCACCTCCTCTGCCTAAAATTCAACTCCTTTTTCTTGAACAAATACTGAAGACTCTTGTGATCCATGAACACCTCACATGCCACGCCATACAGATAATGCCTCCAAATCTTCAACGCATGAACAATGGCTGCCAACTCCAAATCATGAACCAGATAGTTCTTCTCATGAATCTTTAACTGCAGCGAAGCATAGGCAATGACCTTGCTATCCTGCATCAATACTACACCAAGACCAATACAAGACGCATCACACTAAACTATATAAGGCCATGAATCTGTGGGCAAAACCAACACCAATGTCGTAGTCAGAGCTGTCTTGAGCTTTTGAAAGCTCGCCTCACACTCGTCCGACTATCTAGACTGGGCACCCTTCTAGGTCAACCTGGTCATCGGGGCTGCGATAGATGAAAACCCCTCCACGAACCGACGATGGTAGCCTGTCAATTCCAAGAAACTCCGAATCTCTGTAGCTGATGCTGGTCTAGGCTAGTTCTTGACTGCCTCAATCTTCTTCGGATCAACCTGAATACCCTCTGCTGATACAACATGACCCAGTAATGCAAATGAACTCAACCAGAACTCACACTTCGAGAACTTAGCATATAACTGACTATCCCTCAGAGTCTGAAGAACCACTCTGAGATACTGCTCGTGCTCCTCCTGGCTGCGGGAATATATCAAAATATCATCATTGAAGACTACCACGAATGAGACAAATAAGGCCTGAACACTCGGTTCATCAAATCCATAAAAGCTATTGGGGAGTTTGTCAACCCGAATGACATTACCAAGAACTCAAAATGCCTGTACCGAGTGCGGAAAGCTATCTTAGGGACATCAGATGCCCTAATCCTCAATTGATGGTAGCCAGATCTCAAATCAATCTCTGCAAATACCTTGGCAACCTGAAGTTGATCAAACAAATTATCAATCCTCGACAATGGATACTTATTCTTGATTGTAACCTTGTTCAATTGCCGGTAATCAATACACATTCTCATCGATCCGTCCTTTTTCTTAACAAACAACACCGGCGCACCCCAAGGCGAGACACTCGGCCTAACGGAACCCTTCTCAAGCAAGTCCTACAACTGCTCCTTCAACTCTTTCAACTCAGGCGGAGCCATAATATACGGCAGAATAGAAATGGGCTGAGTGCCCGGAGCCAAATCAATGTAGAAATCAATATCCCTGTCGGGTGGCATACCCAGCAGGTCTGGAGGGAATACCTCAGGAAACTCACGAACAACGGGCACAGAATCAATAGAAGGAACCTCAACACTAGAATCAAGAACATATGCCAAATAGGCCAAACACCCCTTCTCGACCATACGCTGAGCCTTCACATAAGAGATAACACTACGGGTAGAATGACCAGGAGTCCCTCTCCAATCTAAATGAGGCAAACCCAGTAAATCTAAGGTCATAATCATGGCATGACAGTACAAGATAGCGTGGTAAGGTGATAATCAATCTATCCCCAATATAACATCGAAATAGACTATGTCTAGAAGCAACAAATCTACACGAGTCTCAAGACCCCCAATCACAACTATACAAGAGCGATGGACTCGACCTACCACAATAGAATCACCTACCGGTGTAGACATATAAATAGGAGCACTCAATGAATCACTAGGCATGACCAGATATGGTGGAAAATAAAACTGAAGCTTCCCTACTACAAACCAAAATAGTACCTACACCTCTACCTCTAGCATCTCTACCTCCACCTCTAATACCTTTACCTCCACCTCCAGCTAACTGAGCGGGTTGGACGAGTACCTCAATGAACCTCCTCACTCTCTCTCACAGTGGGAAGTATGATAAGAGCATGACGGGCCAAGTCAATGAATCTGATCTCGTACTGAGTAACAGTCATAGAACCCTACTGGAGATGCTCAAACTGCCTCTGATAGACCTCTCTCTGAGTGAAGTAGAGAAAGTCCTCCAGAAATAGCTACGTGAACTATTCTCAAGACAAAGCTGATGACCTAACTAGTATAGCCAATCAATAATCCCTCCAATAGGTCTTGGCGGATCCAAACAAGCAAAAAGTAGCAAAATTCGACCCTATTGGTCTTCACAATCCCCATGTTCCTGGGAACCTCATGATAGCTGCCCAGATAATCTTGGGGATCCTCAAAGGACGCACCGCTGAAAGTAGTGAAGAGCTTGGTGAAACTTATCCAACCTCCAAAAAGCCTCCAAAGAAGTAGTTGATCTATCACCGATCTATGCTTCTACTCGGCTGAAGAAGCGGTAAATGACCTCGCCATTCGCGAAAGGACAAGAGTAGAGGTTTCAATTTAGCATTGAGAGATAAAAATTGCACGACAGGAAAGAATATATGCGAAGTTTTTCCTAACCCTGTAGACTCTGGGGGATAAATACAGACGTCTCTGTGCCGATCCCTCAGACTCTACTAAGCTTGTCTGTATACTGTGAGACTCATGTAACCTAGAGCTCTGATACCAACATGTCACGACCCAGATTTCCCACCCTCGGGAGTCGTGATGATGCCTACTAATGTGAGCTAGGCAAGCCAATTATTGAACCATCTACCTTTTTACCAATCTTATTATCTTTAACAATTACAAAGATATAACATTAAAATGACGGAATATAACATAAGCGGAAGAAAACAATAAGCCATCTGAACATGAATATCTATTACAACTGTTTGAGTCTCGACTACCCAAAACTAGTGTCACAGTTTCATAGACGGTCTAAGAATTCTAAAAATAAAGGCCTAGAAGAATTAAATACAACACTGTCTCTGGAAATACATGTAGAAACAGGAAAGTAGATAGAAGGAGACTCCAAGGCCTACGAACTCCTGCAGGGCTACCTCGGGTCGCCTGATGAACAAGATTCAGCAATGTCACCGTGGTCTGAAGTCTACAACACTGGGGTTTGCACAAAAGAGTGCAGAGTGTAGTATCACCACAACCGACCCCATGTGCTGGTAAGTGACCAGCCTAACCTCAGCAAAGTAGTGACGAGGCTAGGATCAGACTACCAAATAAACCTCTGCATTTCAAATATATATAGCGGAAACGAAATACGAAAATAAACAAGTAAAGATGGAAGGAGGAAACATGCTTCAGGGAATAACAGGTAAAAACAGAATACTAAGAGAACTATAAAGGAATCAAAATCCAACCACTAACAAGAATAGGGAAAACAAAGGCAGATTTCACTTTCTTTTCACATCTTGTTGCAGGTGTGTAACCCGATCCCATTTCCTGTATCTCGTGGCAGGCGTGCCACCCGCTCCCATTTCATTATATATCGTGGCAGGCGTCCCACCTGCTCCCATTTCATTATATCTCATGGAAGGCGTGCCACCCACTCCCATTTCATTTATCTCATGGTAGGCGTACCACCCGCTCCTATTTCATTATATCTTGTGGTAGGCGTACCAACCGCTCCCATTTCATTATATCTTGTGGTAGGCGTACCACCTGCTCCCATTTCATTATATCTTCTAGTAGGCATACCACCCTCTCCCATTTCATTATATCTTATGGTAGGCGTACCACCCGCTCCCATGTACAAGCCAACAATAATCACAAGGAATCCCGGCAAAGGAACAATAATATCCACAAACAATATCCCGGCAAGGGAGAAACAACTATAACCAAACTTGTTACAATACCTAACTACCTCAGCTATAACCAAATTTGTTAGAACACCTGAATACCTCAGCTATAACTAAGCTTGTTACAACACCTAACACAAAGAATCATCAACCTAAACATCTGTCATATCAATTAACAACACAATTTAAGGGAACTACAACTCAACAATAGCCCAGCAAGGGGGCAACATTATGATCTCTTCTCTTTCTCACTTTTACTTCACAATTCACTTCACAATTCACTTCACAAATGGAGGCAACGCTCATCAATGTTCATAGGTCACAATTCTTTCCACAACAAATAGAAATCTTCGCCAAGGCATGAATAATACAACAAAGTCATGAAAATCACAATATAAGACCCACGGTCATGCTTAACACCAACGTATAGATACTCGTCACCATGTCTATATGTCGTACTCAACAACAAGCAAATAGCAAATAGTACACAACTCCTAGTCCCTCAAGCTAATGTTAGACCAAACACTTACCTCGAACCTCCACGACCAACTCAATCCTCAAACACCGCCTTTCCTTTCGAATTCGGCTCCAAATCAATTGTATCTAGACATAATCGACTTAATAACATCAATAAATGCTAAACGATCCAATTCCAATACTTAATTATAGCTTTCTAATAATTCTTCGCAAAAATCCAAAAATCGACCGCGGGCCCGCTTGGTCAAAATACGAGGTTCGGTTCAAAACCCGATCACCTATTCACCCACGAGCCCAAATTTATAATTTGTTTTAAAATCCGACCCCAAAACGAGGTCAAATTTCCAAATAATCAAAAAGCCCTAACTCTACCCAAATCCCTAATTTTCTACCCTTAATCACATGTTTTAGGCTTAGAAATCTAGTGGGTGTTGATAAAAATGGAAGAAAACGAGCTTAGGATTACATACCCATGAAGCTATGGTGAATTTCTTCTTCAAAAATCGCCCATGAGGTGTGGAGAAGATGAAGTTTGTGAAAAATAATGAAAATCCCGTATGGCATTCTGTTTTTGAAACGTAAAATAACTGGGCGAAATTGGTCGTCGCGTTCGCGATAAGCTCATTGCGTTCGCAATGAGTTAGGTCTGACAGACCTTCGCGTTTGCAGAAGATGACTCGCGTTCGTGGAGCTTTGGCTCCTCAAGCCTACGTGTTCGCGGGCCAGTTGCCACGTTTGCGATGCACAAAATGGTGACCCCTCCCCGGGCCTTAACCTTATGCGTTCGCGAGTGCATGGACGCGTTCGCGAAAGTTGTTTACCCCTCAGCCTCGCGTTCGCGAAGAAGAAATCTAGCACCTGGGAAATTTGCCTTACGCGTTCGTGAGAGGGACCACGCGAACACGAAGAGTAAAATCCCTGGGCACTAAATAGCAGAAACCTGCAACAATTTTTGAGTTCCAAAAATCTTCTAAAACACACCCGAGCCCTCGGGGCTCAAAACCAAACATACATACTAACTCAATAACATCATACGAACTTTTCTGTACGATCAAATTGCCAAGATAACCATAATAACAACGAATTAAACCTCAAAATTAATGAAATATTTCAAAATATCTTAATGCATCAAACTTTTCATTTACGGTCCGAATCATGTCAAACGGATTCCGTTTCTTACCAAACTCCACAGAATCATCTTAAATTATATATAAGACCTATATCGGGTGCCCGAACCAAAATACGGGCCCAATACCAACATGTTCTAATCAAAATTCATTCAAATTCCTTTAAACAATTTTAGAAAATAATTTTTTTTAAAAATTCATTTCTCGGGCTTGGGACCTCGGAATTCAATTCCGGGCATACGCCAAAGTCCCATATTTTCCTATGGACCCTCCGGGACCGTCAAATCACGGGTCCATTTCTGTTTACCTAAAACGTTGACTGAAGTCAAATTTATTCATTTTATTATCAAAATTTATTATTTTTCACAGATTTTTACTTATAAGCTTTCCGGCTACGCGCCCGGACTGTGCACGTAAATTTAGGTGATGCTAAATGAGGTTATCAATGCCTCGAAAACACATAATTCAATTTAAAAGCAAGTGATGACCTTTTGGGTCATCACAGTACAGTATGTGAGGCCCCTTGACGACCCATATGTATTCATATTTTATGAACGATAGTTCATTGATATAACATTTACCCACTTACAATTGTACATTACGAGTTGTGGCCATGTTGGCCCACGATAGTTATAAAAGGAATGAATGAGTTACAGAGTGGTTCGCTCGGGTCAGTGACACCGGGTACCAGCCACGCCTCCCAAGTTTGGGGCGTGACAAAGTGGTAACAGAGCGGGTTATGTCTTAGGAAGTCTACAAAGCTGTTCCTAGTAGAGTCTCCCTTATGGGTGTGTTGTGCGCCACATTTATAATTAAGAGGCTATAGAGCATCTTCATTTGTTTCCAGATCGTTCCATTGAGCTGAGTCGTACGAAGTCAGTATGAAACTTTTGCTCGATTTTGTATTCACTAGAGGTGCTATCACAATAGAGCTTTAAGGCGTAGATGTAACTTCTACCTATGTGGAAGGGAGGTTTTGAACGCGACAGAAAATACAATGCAATACTGAAAGGTAAGTAAGTTAAAAATGAAGAATAATTTACAAAAGGTTGTGAATAGTCGAGACTTCAGATATAGTTTGGGTTTTAAGTTTAATTTACAGAGGAGACCCTAGTGAAAATTTTTGTAAATCTATAAGAGTTAACATTCGAGGACGAATGTTCTAAAGGGGGGAAAGATGTTACACCCCGTAAGTTTAAAAATCTTGATACCGTTATATATATGTTTGATGTGGTATTTAGAGTGAGCATTTTTGTAAAATTTTTGAAAATATGATTTTAAATAGTTATTAATATTACCACTTCCGAAAATGCTTTAAATTATACACATAATATGATATAGTTTATGAGATTTTCTTTATTGTAAAGATATAAATTGTTTTCTTTCACAAGAAAAGAAGGATATCTTTTTTTCATTATTTTAAGAATTAAGTGTACGAAAATTTGTACTCGTTATATGAGATTAGGAAAATTATAAATTGAGAAAATATATGTATTTTTACATGGATGTTTTAATGAAATAATAGTGTATGTATTAATTTTATATTGTACCATATGTCCATGATAGTAAAGTATATTATAGTAAGGTGTATAAAGTATATTAAAAATAAGTATAATTTTTAGTAATTTGAGATAATTTTTAATTACATGGGTAATTGGTTAATTATTAGGTAACGGGTCATTACCTAGTTAATTAATAAGTTAGAGGATAAGATTAAACATCCCACCCCACGTGGCAACCCCCTTATAATTTTAGATGACTCATTAGTCATTTCTTATAGGTGGCATATTAAAGAATAGTTTTATCTTCCTCCCGTTTTCTCCTTTCTTTCTTACTGTTTTCTTCATTTTTTTTTGGCAAATAGAATATATATATATATTAATAACTAAGGATCATTTAATACATGATTAACATAAGATGTTCACGAAGGACACACTGGTTCCCTAAGCTTGCTAACAGTTGGCAAGCTTCATTACATAACAACTTTTCATGAGTAGTAGATTCAAGTCTATCACTTTTTACAAAATCTATTACATCACTAGGAGGACCAACAAAAAAATTTTTACTCATTTTCTAGGCTTTACTTCTTCCTGTAGACATGTGATTTTTGACCCTCCCCAAAAAATTTTATATTTTAGCACGTAAATATTTAATTAAGGCCTAATATAGCTATTTCAACTAATTTTGACTATTTTACTTTATTTTATTACAAGAAAAATGAAAATTATAAAACAATATTTTAGTTTATGTATTTTTCATATTTTTTTAAAAAAATAATAAATAAAAAAAATATTACTTTATTTTTATCTTTATATAATTTCAAAAAAAAAACACAAAAAACAGTTTCATGTTTAGTTTAATTAATTAGGATTAGCTTTGGCATTGTGTACTATTTCTATCTTATTTTAAAGGGCATTGTGTAGTCTATGGACCCTTCTAGACTCTTCTTTGGGACAAAAATAAATAAAAAAGACCCTAAGGACCTAATACACAAAAGACCTAGGGACTAATGAGCAAAATACATAAAAATACACCTAAACCTAGACTCTACCTATAAAGAATGCTTAAAAATCTAAAAAGAAAGGGAACAAGGCCGAAAGGAAGAAAAGCTGCGCAGCTTTTTCACAACGCAGGACCCTTCGACTGGTCGTCTTCTCCATCGGAACCCCAACGATATCTTCAGCCATTTTTGAACCTAGGAAATCCAGGCGCCATTTTTTGAAAAAGGAAAGGCTGAAGCTCTTCATCTTCCTCATGAAGACATAAGACCAACCCTAGAACCTTAAGACCAAAGAGATCCAGCCACACCACGTAAAAATGCTGGAACTCCTCCACTCTTTGAACGCCATCGCAATCGCCGGCGAACCAGTCGTTCCCTAATCACAAAACTCGTCGGAAAACCAGAAAACCCCATCAGATCGAGCACACATACAGTCACGCACACGAACAGAGTGAGGGAACGAGCGTAAGTCAGTTTGGAGTCGTTCATGAGTTTGAGTCGTGTGGAGGTTGCCGTACGATTGGTTCCGGTCTATAGTTATCCCTGTCCATTTTTTCCGTCGAGTTCGAGTTGCTGAAACTCGACGTTGTTGTAAACAAATCAGAGTTTGTTCTTATTAGTCAAAGAGCAACTCGTGACATATTTTCTTTGTGGTTCATCTGTGAGTATTCTCGATGCATTTGCTTCAGTTTTGTTTTCTCGCTTTAACTTATTGCCGTGTAAGTAGTAGTAATATATTTGTTATCTTTTTTTAAGTTTATATCGTCAAGTCTTGTTTTCTTATCACTAGGTTATTAGTTGTTTTGCCATTTATTATTAGACAATTAGATTAAGGAGCTACTCAGATTCTTGTTGATAAATTAAATTGTTGTATACATGTGATGACCAACTACGAATGTTGAATGTTGGATGCTTTGTCGAATTAAGTGATAGAAGCTGGTGGATAAGAAATTTGGGGGTGCATGTCATGTGACCCGATTATAGCAACTGCGAATAATAAACCCCTTTTGAATAATTTGAGGCGTGCCATGCCAAATAAAATCCCAAAACCCATGGCCCTCACAAAACTCGCTAGCTTTTATAGAAAATTTGAGGTGTGCCATTCTTAAACTTTTCCGTGGCCCTCACAAAGCTTGTTTTAAATTTGAAAGTACGTAGTTGCTTTAGGCACGCTATTTAAATTGCTTTTCTTATTTATCAAATTCGGGGGTGCATTTCATGTGACCCGATTACAATTCTTAAAATATTGAATAAAATATGTTTAGGATTGCGGGTATATTTCATGTGGCGCGATCCAAAGACGTGTTTTAAACGACGTTTAATCTTCTTTAAAAATTGAATAAAGCGTTTAAAAGTTAAAATTTGCACATAGGTTCATAATTGTTTAAAATCAGATAATTAAGCCGGATATAATAGTTGAGTTACCGTGTTAGAACCACGGAACTCGGGAATGCCCAACACCTTCTCCCGGGTTAACAGAATTCCTTACCCGAATTTTTGGTTTGCAGACTGTAATACATAGTCAATCTTTTCCTCGATTTGGGATTCTAAACCGGTGACTTGGGACACCATAAATTATCCCAAGTGGCGGCTCTGAATTTTTAATAAAATGATCCCGTTTCGATTGTCACTTTAAATTGAAAAAAAAAACTCATTTATACCCTTTACGGGGTGTAGGTAAAAAGGAGGTGTGACAGCTCTGGCGACTCTGCTGGGGATCGAACCTAGAATCTCTTGTTCAAGGTTCCAGAATTCGAGCTTAGAATAATTGTTATAGTTGGCTTTATCCATTATCTGATTTTGTTACGTGATTTGGGCCTAATGTGCTAATTGATTGCTTTTACCGCTTTGATATTCCGTGAACTGTATATAAAATGTTGCGAAATCCCTCCTCTCTGAGTCTTCTAAATCATGAAGAAGTATGCACTTCGTGTGACTTCTTTTCTGTTAGAGTCATATCCCAAATTTAGAACGAGGTTCGGACAAGTTGCAAAACCGGTGACGCTTCTGTATTCCCGGTACGCCCCCCCCCCCCCCGGCTCGAGTTGTCCAATCGAGTAAGCCTTAGGAACGTAGTAGGAACGTTTGTCTGCATCACGTGCATTTGACTTACGGGACTCAACACAGGGGTTGGGTCCGTCTAGGATAGGTTTACCCAAAATAACAGACCATCTTGATGCATCTTATGTGCTACATGTTGCATTTTTTCAAGGGTAAAAAGGTCATTTGGCGGACCAATGATAATTGAGGGCGAATGAAAAAAAGAAGAAAAAAAAAAGAGAAAAAGAGAGGCTAAAGTGTGAGGATGAAGCCAGTAGGGCCCAATTATATTTTTGTTACATTTTATTAAGAAAAAGAGCATGGAAACTTCAAAAAGATTTTGCACTTTTTATCATTTTTCAAAAATTGAAAAATTGAAAAAAAGAAAAGAAAATCCGAAAGATTTTATATGTTTCATCATTTTTCGAAAAAAAGAGAAAAAATGTGTTTTCTATATTTCAGTTGTTTTTTTTTCTCGCCCGTATCCAATCTGCCCGAACTACGCATACCTGATTCTCGTCTTTCGGGGCGTGATTCGTAGGCAACACACATAGGGTCCGGTCTTCCTAGTGAATCTTAGGTTCTTGGCTTTGCAGGGTCTTAGCCAAATTTTGTACTTCTAGCCACCTTTTGGCCAAATAAGCCATTTTGCAAAAATAGCCTCAATCATGTCTTGCATGTGTCTTAGGGAATGTTATTGTCTCACATAGTGCTAGTTCAAGTTTTCTCATACAGGTATGGATCTACTTACTGGAGTTTGAGCATGACAGACACCACGTGATCATCCGGTCAGGATCGCCCAATCAGGAGTTGCCTGAGGAGATTTGTTTTATTTTTAAGTTTTGAGTCTGTTCTTTATTTTATGTCGTCTTTTACTTTCTACTTTTGTACAGTAATGTCAAGCCTTTTGTTATTGTATTGTATGCTTTATATTTGAAAAATATGCTGTAACTCAAAATCCAAAAAAAAGAGATGTTGCATTTTATATTTCGTTATAAATTTTCTTTAGAATACTAATTCTAGAAATAAAAAATTTTGAGGTTGTTTTTCCTTTAGGCAATTAATATCTAGGACTTAAAAGGAATTGTTTTTATATTTTCTCTACTATTTTAGGACCAAAATTCAAAAAAAAAAGAGAATTTTCTTTTAGTACTTCTTTAAAATCCTTCTTTAAGGTATTAATTCCAAAATTCAAAAAGATTTTCTTTTGAGGTATTTCTTGGGGAAATTAGTGAAAACTGAAAAAAAAATCTTTTTATTTTCATTAGAACTTTAGGATATTGTACATAGAAAAAAAGCATACTTTATCTTTTGTTTATTATTAGAATTTTTCCTTTAGGAAATCAGAATTGAAATCTAAAAACATTATGTTTTATTTTTTTCATTGCTTGCTTCGAAATCTTGCGTCAGGGTATCAGATGAAGATTCAAAATGTTTTTCTGTGGTTTATTCCTTAGATTTCTTTCATAAAAAAAAGAATCAAAAAAAATCTCTTTTAGGGTTTTTCCTTGATAATTTCTCATAGAGTATCTGTTTTTTTTTTTAAAAAGAAAGGAAAATAAATAAATAAAATAAAATGAAAATGTTAGTTTGTTTACTTTATTCCCGATCTTCCCGAACTACGCAAAGATCTGATTCATGCGGCGTCATGATACGTAGGCAACCTACATAGTGTTCGATCGAATCATTTTTTATTTATTAAAAGAAAAAAAGAAAAAAAAGAAAAAAAAAAGAGGTGAAATTATGGGAGGTGAGAATTGAGAAGGAAGAAAATAGCGACAATCAGAAAGAAAGGGGAAAGAAAATGGGCAAGCCAGCAAGTGCTAGAAAAGCAAAGAAAAGAGAGGTTGAAATGAACAAATTGGGATGATGTCAACTGATCTTTGTACCCTCGAAGTCATTTTAGAAACGATAACTGTGGCTGAGTGCACTGCACATAAAGTGAGATTATCTTATATTAAATGCCCTAAAGCTACCGTGATGGCTTCATTTTTTGTTATATTCATAGCAGAAGGGTGGTTGGTTGGTGGTTTTAAAGGGGTAACTCTTCTCTACAACATAAAGTCAAAAAGCATTAGCAGACAACAACAGAACTGAGTTAGTTCATACCGGTGCCCGGAAGCAGATGTCTGAACAGGACAATGGGTTGGTTGAAGAGGTAAAGATGTTAAGACAACACATGGCGGACATGTATCAGGCTTGGGTGACTGGGAAGGCACCACCCTCGCCACCACTTACCTTCCTAGATGATACCCTTACCCAAACTCCGGTCATAGTGCCAGATGATTCCCCATACTCTCCAGATTTTCCCGCTTATCACAGCTTTCCCAACCACCCTAGTAGCTCCATCACTTGTCCTCCAGTTATCTTTTCCCAAAATTGCCCTCCTGCCATATCCACTATTCCCAACAATGAACACCCACTCAAAGCTCATGATACCCAATATTACCCCTCAAAGGTTGCCCACAAGGTTCATGACTCATACAAGAAGAGCCCTCGGGATAAGCTTCATGCTGAAAATGAAAAGGTTATAGGAAAAGAAGGGCGAGATAGGATACCCAGGAAGCTGAAAGGCATAGAACAATCCTTAAATAACAAGCAAGGAATGGGAGGTCAGGGTAATATGTCTTACAAAGAATTGTCCGTGTCCCCTGACGTTCGCCTGCCTATGGGGTTTAAAGTGCCAAGATTTAACTTATATGATGGGTGTGGAGATCCGGTAGCCCACCTGAGGGTTTATTACAATGAAATGAGAAGTGTTAGAGAGAAAGATGACCTGTTGATGGCATATTTTAGTAAGAGCCTGACTGGGGCAGCTTTGGACTGGCATACTCGTCAAGATGTTGGTAAGTGGCCTATATTGGGTGACATGGCTCAAGATTTTGTTCGATACTTTCAATACAGATCAGGTGTTACCCCATACCGCTCCTCTCTATCTAAAATGGAAAAGAAGTCGGAGGAAAGCTTTAGAAAGTTTGGGCTCAGATGGAGGGAGCAGACTGCTCGAGTCGATACCCTGATTGGTGAAGAAGAAATGGTTGAGCTTTTCCTACAAGCTCAGGGGCCCACCTACTTCAGTCATTTGATTCCGTCCCTAGGGAAGCCTTTCAATGATGTGTTAAAAATGGGGGAGCTAGTAGAAGAGGGAATCAAGTCAAGCAAAATCATGAGTTGTTCGAAAAACATTCAGAACATCCCAGTCAGCTTGGGTGGAAGAAAGAGAAATAGAAAAGATGATCCAATGGGCTTTCCCGATCAACACTTCCATCCTCGACATCGTCCCTGTGGATATCCTTATGCACCAGATAATCCTCCCCAATGCCACTTCTCTCCACATAACTCCCAAAGTCGTACATCACTCTCCCAGTACCCAGCTCCACAAAATGCCTATCTACCCCTACGAGTCTACCGAAACCCCCCTGGATCAGATTTCCGGCCTAATCAAGCATTTAAGAACGAGAGGTTGCAGAGGAAGAAAACCTTCACTCCATTGGGAGAGTCATATGTCAGTCTGTTCCAGAGACTAAGGAAATTGGACATGTTGAAGCCGATACAGATAAAAATGCCAAACCCTCTTCCAAAGAAGTTTGATTTTTCTCAAAGGTGCGCATATTGTTCAGATGCCTCAGGGCATGACATAGAGAAATGTTGGAATCTGAAGAACGCGATTCAGAAGCTTATTGATGCAGGCGACATTGTCGTGCAAAATCCAGACGCAGCAGACACTAGCCAAAGTCCGTCACCTGTGCATAATGAGACGCATATGGTGGGGATGATTTCTTTTGAAAAGGAATGTGAGAATTCTTCTGGAATCCTAGGAGGTACACGTGCTGCGAAGCTTTCAGTGCTATCAGAGGTTGATCCTAAGAACGTGCAGGCAAAGGGAACCCAAAGGCAATCTGTTAAGAACAATGTGATGGAGACTTGTGAAGGTCCTAGTATCGTTGATGCAGAAGTTAGTAGCTAAGATATTGAGTTTTGATGATTGGAAAGACGCTCCTTTCTTGGATAGCCAGGGAGGAGTTTTGGTGGTTTATTTTGTTGTCATTTCTGCTATCTAGGTTATTTCAGGGTTGTAATCCGGATATTGTCTTGTGACTCAAACCTTTCTATCCTTTTATTTTGCTTAGTTTGTTAAGTCATAATAGCCCGTTTAGTGTTGTCTAGGTTTGTAACCCCAGTTTAGTTTGTTTGTTTTGTTATCTAAACCCTTTCACCATCTGTCTAATGCCATTTTCTATTTTTTGTGATTTCTAGTCTTTTTCGTTTAGTTCTCTTTTCTTTTTATAGTTCTTTTCCTGTTGACTCTAGTGACGTGATATGCACGCGTAATTCTCAGCCTGGTTTTAAAATTCAGCTTAATCATGAAGCAATGAAACAATGTTGAATATGTAAGGACATTTGAGGGAAATAGGTAAAGGCATTTTCACTTCAAGCCCGAATTGTGTGAAACTGGGGCAGATAGAACATAAAGAAACACTATTGAAACGCATCCTTCCGTGTCGGGTTGAAGCTAAAGGCAAGTTTGTCCCAAGTTGGCAGGGGCCGTTCGTGGTAACGAGAGTGTTGTCCAATGGTGCTTTGTATTTAACACATGTAGAGGGGAAATGTGTGGATATGGTTATCAATTCTAATGCACTCAAAAGATATTGTGTATGATTCCTTTGGTTTGTTTAATTGTGTTTGTTTGTACTGGGCATGTTTTGAAGATTGGAATGACGAAGGCATTTTGTTCTGCTATCTAAACACTTTATCCTTTGTTACCTTTTTGAGCCTTATTTATTTCTTTTTCATATCCCTCTTTTGGAATCAGTGGTAAAGTTCAAAAACGCAAGTGCAAAATGTAAGTAAAGGACAAAAAAAGAGAAAGAAAAGAATGAAAATAGAAATAAAAGAATGAAGAGAGAAAGAAAAGAATGAAAAGAAGAAGAAGAAAAAAGAAAAAGAGAGGAAAAAAAACAACAAAAGAAAAAACAAAAAGAAGAAAAGAAGAGAAAGAAAAAGAAAAGAAAAATCACAACAAACAAAGTAAATTCCTATGACATGAACTACGTTCGACCTGATTCCTTTTAAGGATACGTAGGCAGCCTCACGGTTCGGTCCCATCAAAATAAAATCCAAAAGTCCCCAAGCAAAGAAACTGGGGCAAAGGTTGCAGTCATTGCAAGAAGTCCGATTTCGAAAGTTGTAATTTTTAACCCATTTGAATCGTTTTGAGCCTTTTATATCCTTTCTTTATAACCTCATCCAAAAGCCCACATTACGGTCCAAAGAAAGACCATCCGATCAGTCTTCGAGAAATGCCAAGTCGAGCAGGCAGAGGGGATTCATATCAGGGGCAACACTCTGGTCCAAACAGGAAAAAGAATAAAAAATAAGAGAGCCTTATTGGTGAAAACCCTCACGGGCACTGTAAGGCGACAGAACTGAGAGAAATAAAAAATGAGAGAGTCTATTGGTGAAAACCCATGCGGGAACCGTAAGGCGACGGTAAGTGGAGAGAAAGAATAAAAAATGAGCGAGGCTTGATGGTGAAAACCCTTCGGGCACCACAAGTCGAATATGGATTGTGAATCAGATTGGATAATCAGAGCATTGAAGCCCAGTTTCACGGTTTAGGGGTATAAGAAGTGTTGAACATCAGACTTGCTCCACAGAATAGGCCACAGGTGCATGTCATGGTCATTAGAGTTGGTATCCACATCTGATAGGTTTCTACTTTGTAGCTTTCTTGTTAGGAATCATCCCCTTCTTTTATCCTTTACTCTGTTCCTTTGTCTTGTTTACCTCCTTTTTCTGAGTCTGTTTGGTCAGAACAAGTGAGAAATGACTTCAAAATTTGCCACCAGCTTTCCAATTGCACAAAATGGGACCTGGCTAGTACATCAATGTGTCATAAGTTAGGAAATAACAACAAGCGCACTGAGCTGGTAACAATCAACATGCTTTGGGACCTTTGTGAAATACAAAGGTTTGGTACACATCAATTCAGGAACAATGCAACAGATGGAGGGTTCTAGGTAAACGGATCAAAGTTATTTCTGGTGAAACACGAGGGTTTGGTACATATCAATTCATGAACAATGCAATAAGATGGAGGGGTTTGGTGAACGGATCAAAGGTATTTTCTGTGGTAAGATTGACAAAAGGTGTTTAATCAGTGACAAGTGAGGTCCTCCGAGCAGAAATCAAAGTTATCATGGAAAGTTAAGGAGCAATAGACCTCAAGGCCAGGGCTAGTGGTTTAAGTCAAGAAAAACCAACATGCGTGATGAATGGGTGGCAATTGTCGTGCTTTGAGATTCATGAGAAACGCAAAGGTTTAGTACATGTCAATGCAAGAGCACAATGCAATAGATGAAGGGTATTGGGTTGGAACAGATCAGAAGTATTTTTCGTGATAAGGGTGACAGAGAAAGTGGTTAATCAATAAACAAGCAAGGTCTTCGAGTGGAAATCAAAGTTATCATGGGAAGTGAAGGAGCAACTATCCTCAAAGTCAAGGCTACAAACCAACCACCATATTTTTAAACTGACAAGATTTTTCTTTGATTTGAAACAGGAGCAGAAAATCTTGTTTGTTTCGGAGAAACCCTCCGTAAGGAAAGCCAAGCACCAAACAGGTTTGACAGTAAATTTTCAGGACCCTCCTGGAAAATGGGACCCAGTTTAAAATTCAAAATAATCATGAGTAGCATAATCTAGCATAAATGTACCCCAAAAGAATATAAGTTGGCTTCAAAGTTTGTATGTTTAAGATAGGATTCAATTAGGAGTTTTCAGGACCCTCTTGAATAATGGGACTTAGCTTTAAGATTTCCATTAGATAACAAGATTTAGCATAAGTTCTGTTGTAGGGTAGTATAATTTAGTCGTAAAATTGTCGCTCTTAAGATAAAAGTTGACTTGTGATCTTCAGGACCCTCCTGGATAATGGGACGTAGCTTTAAGACCCTCTTAGATAACAAGATTTAGCGGAAGTCACACCTTTAGAAGACATAACTTAGATTTATAATGGTCGTTTAATTGAGAGTTGTCAGGACCCACCTGGATAAAGGGATTTAGCTTTCAAATTCTTACGAATATTTTGTAACATTTTTCAGTTCAACACTCGCATATGAGCCCAGCCACCAAACTGGGGCAGAAAGTTTTCTTTGTTTTGTCTATTTTGTTGAAATCAGGTACCCACTTAAAGAACAGGGAGAAAAAATTCAAGTCAGCAATTAGGAGCCCGCCTGAAGAGCAGGGAATACATTTCAAGTTAGCAATCAGGAGCCCGCCTGAAGAGCAGGGAATATATTTCAAATCAGCAGTCAGGAGCCCGCCTGGAGAGCAGGGAATACATTCAAGTTCAGCAATCAGGAGCCCGCCTGGAGAGTAGGGAATACATTTCAAGTCAGCAGTCAGGAGCCCGCCTGGAGAGCAGGGAATACATTTCAAATCTGCAGTCAGGAGCCCGTCTGGAGACTAGGGAATACATTCAAGTTCAGCAATTAGGAGCCCGCCTGTAGAGCAGGGAATACATTCAAGTTCAGCAATCAGAAGCCCGCCTGGAGAGCAGGGAATTCATTTCAAGTCAGCAGTCAGGAGCCCGCCTGGAGAGCAAGGAATACATTTCAAATCAGCAGTCAGGAGCCTACCTGGAGAATAGGGAATACATTTGTAACGACCCGAACCGTCGTTTCCTGTATTTTCGTCCCGTATTCCCTGTTAAATGATTATTCATGTTTCAATATGTGTACTTGGTGAATTTGAGTCAATTCGGATCGAGTTTGGTATGAAATGGGACAATTAGTCTCTTAAAGGAAGAATTAGTTTGGAAGAGTCAACCGGACGTTGACTTGTGAGTTAGAGGGCTCGGAATTGAATTTTGATGATTCGGTTAGTTTCGGGGGATGATTTAAGGCCTAGGAGCACAATCAGAATTAATTTTGGAGGTCCGGTGAAGAAATTAGCTCATTTTGGCGAAGTTAGTATTTTGGTGATTTTCGGTTGATAGGTGAAATTTTGATCCGACGGTCAGAATGGAATTCCGAGAATTTCTGTAGCTTCGTTATATCATTTTTGACTTGTGTGAAAAATTTGAAGTCAATCGGACGTGATTTGATAGGTTTCGGCATCGGAATTAGAAGTTGGAAATTCTAAAGTTCATAAAACTTGGATTGGAGGTTGATTCATGATTTTAGCATTGTTTGATGTGATTTGAGACCTCGATCAAGTCCGTAATGTATTTTGGGACTGGTTGGTATTATTGGTCGGGGTCCTGGAGGCCTCGGGTGTGTTTCGGATGCCCAACGGGTCATTTTTGGAAGATTTTTGCCGTTTTGAGCATAAATGTAATGATCTAAAGGTTCATTTTTAGTTTTAGAGATCCAAATTTGATTTCGAGACTTTCAGAATTTAAATCATGAATTATAGGACTGATCTGGAAATTTTGGTTTAATTTCATCAAGTCGCGATTGGGTTTTTGACGTGAAATGTGAGTTAATTGTTTAACAAGCGAAATGGGTATTGAACTAGGCAAACGAACTCCGAATTGAGTTTTGATTGAAGGGTTATGTTCGTATTATTATTTGTGACTCATAGGAACACGAATCGTCTAATTCCAGGTTCGTATGATAGAGTTAGAGCCATTTTAGTGAAAAATGGTTGTGCTGCAAATTTCTTAAAAGCTGTTGTATTTTCTGCAGCAGTGAACAGTACCCGCGCGTGAACAGTAACCGCGCGGGTGAACAATGCACAGTGACCTCACACGCATGAACAGTGCCCCCGCGTGAACAGTACCGAAAATTTCTGGACAGATTTAATGTCCAGCAGTTCGAGTTTGGTCATTTGTTTTTACTTCCAAGCTCGGATTTTGGGCGATTTTTAGCAAGAAATCTTGGAAAATCTTGAGGTAAGTCACTTGTGATTATTTCTACTCCATAATATTGAATTATCATCGAATAATCTGACTAGATTACATGTTTTTGAGGAGTAAATTGAAGATTTAGGCCTAGGGATTTGAAAATAAGATTTGAAGATTTGAGGGGTCATTTGAACTCCGATTTTGGTAAATTTTATATGTACGGACTCGTGGAGAGATGAGGAATCTGGTGATGTGACTTTCGTAATTTTTTGAGAAGTGGGCCCGGTGCTCGGGTTTTGCGAATTTTGTGAATTTCGATATTTTTCGAGTCTTTTCGATTGGGTTATATTCCTTAGCCTATTGTAATGTATTCGTTGTGGTTTTGACCAGATTCGATGCGCGAAGAGGTAAATTCGAGAGGCAAGGGCATAGCGGAGTAGACATTGGACCGTCTTGAGGTGAGTAATAATTTTAAATGATGCACTGAAGGTTTGAAACCCCGGATTGCACAACGTACTACTATGTTGAGATGAGACACGCATTGTATGACGAGCGCGGGGTCATTTACTATTGGGGATTGTGACTTGGTCCATCCCAATTGATATTTTTACCGCGTAATTGATAAAGATTTATTGTTTTTCACTATGATTGGGCTTATTGCCATATTTGGGCTTCGTGCCAATTATCTAAAATCTTTTGTGAATTTACATCACTATTTTCCTCACGAATTGAAATATTATTTGAACTCAGTCCAATTGAATTATATTATTTTGTGAACTCAGCTACATTTATACTCAACTCGAGATTTAATGATATTTATAATGTTGTTGAGCTGAGCACTATTGTTTTACTGATGCCCAAGAGGCTTATGATTATTTTCTGGACTGATTGAGGCCGAGGGCCATACGTGAGGATATGTTGAGTGATGTGAGGAGGCTTTCAGGCCTCGAGTGTTATATGAGGAGGCTTTCAGGCCTCGTGTGTGATGTGTGAAGGCTTTCAGGCCTATTGATATTGCGCTTGGGCTGTAGGAGCCCCTCCGGAGTCTGTACACACCCCCAGTGAGCGCAGGGTACCCAGGTGAGTTGGGAGTGGGCCCGAGAGGCCGTTGCTTGTGTGTGGTGAGTTGGGAGTGAGCCCGAGGGGCTGATGTTGTGTGCTGGTGAGTTGGGAGTGAGCCCGAGGGGCTGATACTATACTGAGATTTACATATTGAGCCCGAGGGGCAAGCTTTTGATTTATCCTTACTGTGGAAATTATTTGTCTTTACTGTTTTAAAAGAAGAATTATCTGATACTCACTATTTTACTGTATAACTGATTTTACTGCTTGGGATAGCGCTATATTGTGCCGTTATGAGATTTCATGTTTTCAGTCGTTATTTATTTTTATTACTCACTGGGTCGGAGTACTCACATTACTCCCTGCACCATGTGTGCAGATACAGGCAGAGCTGAGTTCGCTCCTGAGCGTTGATTCTTTCCAGACCAGGCGGTGACTAGGAGTAACGAGGTAGTTGTTGACGTCCGCAACCCCGTTTTCTCCCTTATCTTTGTTATTTATGATAATTCCAGACTTTGTAAAATATTAGTAAACTCTGTAGTAGCTCATGACTTGTGACACCCCGATTTCGGGCTGAGTTGGGAGGGTTTTCCTCGTTCTATCACGTTTATTTTGCATTTAAGATTATATTGCCCATGATTTAGACTTATTCCTGCTAAGTAATTATAAAGAGATGTACTGGTTTGTTGATTGGCTGGCCTTGTCCTCACGAGAGGCGCCATCACGACCGAGTTGGGATTTTGGGTTGTGACAAGTTGGTATCAGAGCCTAGGTTAGGTCTCGCGAGTCATGAGCTGGTTTAGTAAAGTCTCGCGGATCGGTATGGAGACGTTTGTATTTATCCTCGAGAGGCTGAATTACCTTTAGGAAAATTTCATATTCTTGAATTTTTATCGTGCGTCCTTGATTCAGCTGGAAAAAAAAGTAACTCTTGCAATTCCATCCATGTGTTCGTATGCGCGAACGAGCTCTCAGTATTAGATGTGCCTTGATGGCTTGTAATTCCTCGGACGAAGGGCGAGACGTAATCGCTATGAGTTTGATGTTAGGCCAGTCTGGAGGACTTGAGGCTAGATCCTTGCCTATGGCTTGAGCACCGAAGTGCTGATTGTGCGAGCAAGAGTTTTGAAGTTATATGTCCGGTATTGTCCCTATTAGTGGGAATGATGGTTGGATAGCCACGTGAGGAGTATGTTAGTACTGCGAGATATATCTATATGACTTGGAGGTGACGAGAAAGGGCGTAAGTATAATAGATGAACTATTAAGTGTTTGATTTTCATTGTGATCTGATGTGTAGCCCCGAGTTATGGGCGCGTGAAGAATCTTTTCATGTCTCCTGTTTGAAGTGAAGTAAATTTCATGTTACGGTATGAGTTTAGACTCAGGAAGACTAAGTGATTGTGTAATGTGAATAACGGTGGAAGGTATACAAAAAAATATTAATTAGAAGTGAAACATGTGGGTTATCTCCTGCGGAGTGTTCTAAGGTGGTGCGATTCTTATACTGTCTATTAGAAGATCTTATTTACAAGTAAAGAATATGTATTGAAATCTAAATTTGGTCGCCTAGAGAGTGGGCTTAACTATTATGTGAGTGAATGCAAGAATTGTAGAAGAGTTACAATTCTAGATGATTTGTGTTTCCACAAGCTTATGAAGGAGTGAGTTCAACCTCACTATGATATTACAACAATAATAGAGTATGTGCGTTATGATTTATTGAGTGCGTTTTGATTTATGTATTTGAGCCAAGTTGGGGAGTTTGCTATTAAATAAGTTGATTGCACGATTTTGTGCTATATTGGTTCCAGTTTGAGGCGTGTTGGTGAGTCGGTTATTGCTTACGGGGATTAAGGTCGATTAGGCGGTGGACGAGCCTGTTTTTTTTTATGTTATTGCTTTAAATGCTGTCATTACAGGAATTGTCCAGTCTGCCACAGAGATGCCTCTGTATTATTCGATCCCGAACCGTCGTTTCCTGTATTTTCATCCTGTATTCCCCGTTAAATGCTTATTCATGTTTCAATATGTGTACTTGGTGAATTTGAGTCAATTCGGATCAAGTTTGGTATGAAATGGGACAATTAGTCTCTTAAAGGAAGAATTAGTTTGGAAAAGTCAACCGGACGTTGACTTGTGAGTTAGAGGGCTCGAAATTGAATTTCGATGATTCGGTTAGTTTCGGGGATGATTTAAGGCCTAGGAGCGCAATCGGAATTAATTTTGAAGGTCTGGTGAAGAAATTAGCTCATTTTGGCGAAGTTAGTATTTTGGAGATTTCCGGTTGATAGGTGAAATTTTCATCCGACTATCGGAATGGAATTCCGAGAATTTCTGTAGCTTCGTTATGTCTTTTGGGACTTGTGTGCAAAATTTGAAGTCAATCGGACGTGATTTGATAGGTTTCGTTTTAGTCTCTCCAAATAAGGGTCGGGTCAAAAACCTGTCTAGTTAGACTTTGTCTGAAAATTCTGTGCGTTTCAGTCAAAGAGGGGCAGTTGTAGACATGTAATTTTTTACCCTCCCCAAGATTTTTCATATTTTAGCACGTAAATATTTAATTAAGACCTAATATAGCTATTTCAACTCATTTTGACTATTTTACTTTATTTTATTACAAGAAAAATAAAAATTATAAAAAAATATTTTAGTTTATGTATTTTTCATAATTTTTTTAAAAATAATAAATACAAAAAAATAGTACTTTATTTTTATCTTTATATAATTTCAAAAAAAAACACAAAAAACAGTTTCATATTTAGTTTAATTAATTAGGATTAGCTTTGGCATTGTGTAGTATTTCTATCTTATTTTAAAGGGCATTGTGTAGTCTAGGGACCCTTCTAGACTCTTTTTGGGGACAAAAATAAATAAAAAAGACCCTAAGGATCTAATACACAAAAGACCTAGGGACTAATGGGCAAAATACATAAAAATACACCTAAACCTAGACTCTACCTATAAATAATGCTTAAAAATCTAAAAAGAAAGGGAACAAGTCTGAAAGGAAGAAAAGCTGCACAACTTTTTCACAACGCAGGACCCTTCCACTGGTCGTCTTCTCCATCGGAACCCCAACGATATCTTCAGCCATTTTTGAACCAAGGAAATCCAGGCACCATTTATCGAAAAAGGAAAGGCTGAAGATCTTCATCTTCCTCATGAAGACATAAGACCAACCCTAGAACCTTAAGACCAAAGAGATCCAGCCACACCACGTAAAAACGCCGGAACTCCTCCACTCTTTCAACGCCATCGCAATCGCCGGCGAACCAGTCATTCTGTCATCACAGAACTCGTCGGAAAACCAGCAAACCCCATCAGATCAAGCACACATACAGTCAGGCACACTAACAGAGTGAGGGAACGAGCGTAAGTCAGTCTGGAGTTGTTCGTGAGTTTGATTCGTGTGGAGGTTGCCATATGATTGGTTCCGGTCTATGGTTATCGCTGTCCATTTGTCCGTCAAGTTCGAGCTGCTGAAACTCGACGTTGCTGTAAAAAAATCAGAGTTTGTTCTTATTAGTCAAATAGCAACTCGTGACATATTTTCTTTGTGGTTAATCTGTGAGTATTCTCGATGCATTTTCGTTGCTTCAGTTTTGTTTTCTCGCTTTAACTTCTTACCGTGTAAGTAGTAGTAATATATTTGTTATCTTTCTTTAAGTTTATATCGTCAAGTCTTGTTTTCTTATCACTAGATTATTATTTGTTTTGCCATTTATTATTAGACTAATAGATTAAGGAGCTGCTAATATTCTTGTTGATAAATCAAATTGTTGTATACATGTGATGACCAACTACGAATGTTGAATGTTGGATGCTTTGTCGAATTAAGTGATAGAAGCTGGTGGATAAGAAATTCGCGGGTGCATGTCATGTGACCCGATTATAGCAACTGCGAATAATAAACCCCTTTTGAATAATTTGAGGCGTGCCATGCCAAATAAAATCCCAAAACCCATGGCCCTCACAAAACTTGCTAGCTTTTATAGAAAATTTAAGGTGTGCCATTCTTAAAATTTTCCGTGGCCCTCAGAAAGCTTGTTTTAAATTTGAAAATGTGTAGTTGCTTTAGGCACGCTATTTAAATTGCTTTCCTTATTTTTCAAATTCGGAAGTGCATTTCATGTGACCCGATTCCAATTCTTAAAATGTTGAATAAAATATGTTTAGGATTGCGGGTACATTTCATGTGGCGCGATCCAAAGACGTGTTTTAAACGACGTTTAATCTTCTTTAAAAATTGAATAAAAGCGGTTAAAAGTTAAAATTTGCACATAGGTTCATAATTGTTTAAAATCAAATAATTAAGCCGGATATAACAGTTGCGACCGTGCTAGAACCACGGAACTCGGAAATGCCTATCACCTTCTCCCGGGTTAACAGAATTCCTTACCCGGATTTCTGGTTCGCAGACTGTAATACAGAGTCAATCTTTTCCTCGATTCGTGATTCTAAACCGGTGACTTGGGACACCATAAATTATCCCAAGTGGTGACTCTGAATTTTTAATAAAATAATCCCGTTTCGATTGTCACTTTAAATTGAAAAAAAACTCCTTTATACCCTTTACAGGGGTGTAGGTAAAAAGGAGGTGTGACACTTCCAGCTGCTCCAAAAGCTTGGTTATCCATTCCTAGGCTCTTTTTTGCTAGTTGATTGATCATAGGCTAAAAACTCGTATTTTAGTCGTTGTAACAACACTTTAATTATTGCATTTTACAATGGTTTGAGCTTAAATAATAATTAATTGTACTAAATCCATGCTTTATGCCTTGCAGGAAGCGATTCTGACTTAAGAATTAGATTTGGGATGAATTTGATTAATTTGGGGCTTTGAAGTCTGAGTAAAAGCTAAATAAATCAAATCGGGATCGTGTTCGGGGGTCTCAAGCAAGCCCAGATAGAAAAATAAAAGAAAAAAATGAAGCAGCGCAGAAAATTGCATTGCTGTGCCGCGGGCACAACAGTGCAAATTCCAGCAAAAATTATTTTGCTCCGTTAAATTGTATTCTGCCTCTGACCAATCAATGTATGCGCCACACGAGGCATCACGCGGGGCGCTGCGGGTGTGTAAAAATCGCAAAACTATTCTATTTCGGTCTTAAAAGGGCATAATTGTCAAAATTCATTCTTACACGATTAAAAAGGGGTAAAGCAGCCATTATTGGGAGACCATACCCGATTTTAGGGAGAAAAAGAAGAGGAGATTCATCTTCAAGTATCCAAAAAAATCAAGAGGAACAACACTTTGGAGCAAGGATTAAAAGAGTTTTTCTAAACTTTCTTCTAGTATCTATTTATTTGAAGTTTAAGAGTTATATTGTTGATGTTTGTATGAATATGAGTGGCTAAAAACCCAAATATTCTGGGGTCATGGGTGTTAGATGATTATGTTGTTTGAAGCTTAAATTGATGGTCTTGAATTTATCGTTATGAGTTGTTTATTTGATTATGCTATTAATTATTTTACTGCGTAGCTAACAGTGAAATACTATTTATGAATCTTGAGTTAAACTTGAAAAAGGAAATTTTTGATTGCATATAGAATCAAATAGAACAAGATCTTGATCCTGGGCATCGGTAAAAGATTTGCGATTAAGATAGAAATATACTTAATTGCCTTGTTTGATTGAAAAATAGGAATTGTAAATGCATTTTAGTTAATATTAATGCCATAGAAATATAGGTATTAATTTAACTTAAATAGGTGCATAAGAATTCGACAGATTCTTATGGATATTATTAATCCTATAATCAATAATACAGATAATTCAATAAATCATTCTTAAGCTAAAAGCATAGCATGATCTCTAGCAAGCTCATGACCCTGGAATATCTCTTTTATTAATTATCAAAAGAAAATTGCATAAGTGGCGTAGTAAACTTTGCGTTGTATTATTGTTTGATTACTATTTAAATTGTAAATTGGTTATTTATGTATTTTGTGATGAATTAGCTTGAATTGATAATTGCTTGAGTTTACATCAGTCGATAAGTTGATCATAACTCCTCGTGGGAATGATACTTTATTTATTACTATATTACTTGACGATCGCATACACTTGCGTGAGTGTTTTGGTCGCAACAAGTTTTTGGCGCTGCTGCTGGGGACTTAGAAATTAACTATTTTCTAGATCAGACTTCTATTCTTATCTTTACAAGTTTTTTTTCTTCTTTTTTTTTTGTAAATATTTTATTTTTATAACTATTTAATTTTTCTCTTAGTATGTTTCTAGTTCTCTCAGGATGACATATGGGGATAAAGTATACGGAGGTAAGGTTAATGATGAAGACGCTTTGTTGACGAAAGATTTTATGGACCGTATTTTTGGGCTAGTCATGGCCTCACCTCTTGGAGATCTGAATTTGAATATGGGAGTAAGGGTTGGTATTGGGACGGATATTCTCGATTAGGGGAATCTGCGGAACGACGTTGTTTACTAACAACGTTGATTAAAGATTGGTCTAAGTAGAGAGATGAGCTTGCACAAAAATTTGATAATTTTAGCTTGGTTGTGCATAACTTGGATTCAGATTTGAGTGCAAAGGTTGATGCGTGTAACACCCAACAATTTAATGATGAGTTGTAGGAAGCTGGAAAAACTCTTCTAGACCAAATTGAGGAGCAAAAACAAAAATACCAATCATTAGACCATATTTTTCTTGAGGATGGTAATGTTGAGAAGAGTGCTCTAGAGTCATGTGAGGGAGTAGATAACATTACTTTAGGATAATTGAGTGTCTGTATAAATGGGGATGTAAATAGTAGTAAAATTCATGAGTTAGGGTGCATTTGACCTCATTTCAATCATTTTTCCACATTGTGTTTAGATAGTAAGATAGTAATCGAGCCATCTGAGCCTATGGGGGAGTCAAAGAGTAAGGGTTAAAGTGCCTATATTCTTGAATTTGTTGTGCCAAAAAGCAAAAATTACATTTCTCATCTAAAGACCGAGAAGTACCGAGTGAAAAATTTATTACTTGGCCTGGTTATCTTTGTAGACCCACCAAATGAGCATAGCCACAGACTAGATACCCTGTTAGGGGTACAATTCATAAGTTCAAGGTGGAAGCAAAAAGTGGTTCACGCCGTGCCGCGACGTTAGATCAGGCGCTTGTTGGGAGGCAACCCAATGACTAACAGCACTAACATTTAATTGTAGTTTAGAAATATTAGATTTTAGAAGTTATGATGTCTTTAGTCAGGTACAAGAATGAATGATGTTGTAGTTGTGATGTCAGGTATATTTGTGTTGTTGATATGGTGAATTTCCTCATTTCAAGTTGAAATTTAAGGAATGTAAGACATGCTTACAATGTGTTTGTTAAAATGTCTAAGTGACATGAAATTGAGTAATGTTGCAAATTGAGAAACAAATTGCATTGTGAGATGTTATTTTTAATAACAACTATGATATTAGGCTACACCATAATTTTTCGCTTGCTAGATGTAAAATGATATGTAGTATTCATATTAATGTGCCTATGTAGTATATTTTGTATAATAATTTTGGATTTTGTAAAATAGACTAATTTCTTTTTATGCTTTTTTAAATATTTTCAGCCTAGTTTTTGAATTTTTATTCTATATACAATTGTAGTAATTATCTCCAATATTGTGTAGCTTGATAAGCATTATGTCATTCCATTTGAAGAACAGGGTAGTCTGAATCCCTGTTATACATTCTAAGTGTTAACATGATAATAACATAAATGTGGGGTATTGACTCCGCTTGCTTTTCAATTATTTTGTGTGTTTTAGCTAATATTAATCATGTTGTGTAGGTATAATGTCTCGGCGCCCAAGTAAAAGATCAAACACTGGCCCATCTGAGGTTGCATCTAGTAGCTGGCGGGGATGAGGATGTGAACTATGTTCCCTTAGATGACGAGGAATATCTGCGCATATTTGAAGATGAAGATGCTTAGGCCAATGGCCTTAGGGAATCTCTTTTCTGATCTATTTTGATTTTTTGCATTAGGGACAATGCAAGTTTTTAAGTGTAGGGAGAATTGCCCCTATTGTAATGTACTTACTTTTATATTTTTCGTATTTTTGGTTGTTTGATTTTATTTAGATTGTTAAATTTTTTTAGTTTGGTAGATTATTGTGACGACCCGGCTGGTCGTCTCATCAATTTACGCACCGATCCCCATTAACTATTTTTTCCAAGTTTATTTCTGCTATTTTGATTTGCCAGGATGTTTGGTTTTGAGTTTCAGAGAATTTTGGGACACTTAGTCCCTAAATGAGAGCTTAATTGTTGGAAAGTTGGCCGTAGTCGGAACAGTGTGAAGACTGCCTCGGAATGGAAATCTGATGGTTCTGTTAGCTCCGTTGGGAGATTTCGGGCATAGGGGCGTGTTCAGATTGTGTTTTGGAGGTCCGTAGCTAATTTAGGCTTGAAATGCCGAAAGTTGAATTTTTGAAGTTTCCGTCTCGATAGTGAGATTTTGATCCTAGGGTCGAAATGAAAATCCGGAAGTTAGAGTAGCTCAGTAGTGTCTAATGTGACGTGTGTGCAAAAGATTAGGTTATTCGGACGAGGTTCGATAGACTTTTTGATTGAAAGCGTATTTTTAGAGTTTTTGAAATTCTTAGGCTTGAATCCGATGAAAAAAATAGGTGTTTTGATGTTGTTTTGAGCATTCCGAAGGTTGGAACAAGTTTGAATGATGTTTTAGGATTAGTTGGCAGGGTTGGTTGAGGCCTCGGGGGCCTCGGGTGAGTTTCGGATGCTCAACGAGTTATTTTGGAACTTAGAGGAATTGCAGAAAATTGTAGCAGCCCAGTTCTGATTTCCTTCTTCGCATTCGCGAGTGGGGTCACTCGTTCGCGAAGAGGAGCTGGGGCTGGAGGAGGTTTAATGCTTCGCGTTCGCGAAGCTGAGAGGTCTTATACCTACGGGTTCGCGATGGTATTCCCGCGTTCACGCAAGATGAGGAGATTGTGCACCGCGTTCGCGACTAGGGCATCGCGTTCGCGATGAAGGAAAGCTAGACCAAGCAAAGTTGCTTCGCGAAGAAGGAAATACCTGGTCAGAATATAGAATTTCAAAATCGAGGGTTTAGCCATTTTTATCAAAACTTAAGCTTGGGAGCTCGGATTTGAGCGAGATTTTGAGGAATTTTCAAAGATATCGATTAGATAACGATTCTTAACTCCTTTTTGCTTGTAACCCATTAATCCAAATATGAATTCATCATTTAATTTCAGATTGGAGATGAAAATTGGGGAAAAGTTGGAAGGCAGTTCTTAGACCTAGAATTTGACTTTTGATTGGGAATTTGACCTTAGATTTGGATAATTTTGGTATGCATGAACTCGGGAGAGTGTGAGGATTCTGAAAATATAAATTTTACCCGATTCCAAAACGTGGGCCCGAGGGGCGTTTGGTCATTTTACCTAATTTCGCGTATTAGCTTAGAATTTCTTTGAAGAATCAGTTACTTGAAGTGTTATTTACATTATGCAATTGAATTGAATAGATTTGGGCCATTTGGAGTCGAGTACTCATGGAAAAAGCGTGGTTTCGGGTTGATTTTGAGTCAGTTCGAGGCAAGTGGCATGTCTAACCTTGTGTGGAGGACCTTTCCCCTTAGGATTTGGTAATTGAAATGCCTTGTACGTGAGGTGACGAGTGTGTACTTGTGATAATTGTTGGAAATCCGGTTTTCATTAAGTAATTACTAGTATGCTTCCTTTCCTGTTTTTATTACTTGCACTATTAAGTCTGTTGTTAGCTTAGGAAAGCATGTCTAAGTGATTTAATTGCTTTATTTTCTCAAACTGCCTTACCTGAATTCTGTGCAGCATGCTAGGCTAGAATTACTTGTTGCTTTAATATAAAATTTGTCATTTCTGAATATTTTCCTGTTGCTGTTGTGTATTTACATTGGGACTATGGATGTGGGATTCCGGTAGATCCCCCTTGTCTGTTTATTTGGGACTACGGATGTGGGATTTCAGTAGATCCCCCTTGTCTGTTTATTTGGGTACGGATGTAGGATTCAGGTACATCCCCCTACACAGTTATATGGAACTATGGGACTGCACCCGGTAGATTCCCCCAGTACTGGGTATTTATATTTGGGACTACAGATTAGGATTCTGGTAGATCCCCGTGCACTGATAGTTGGACTACAGGACGGGATCCCGGGAGATCCACTAGATAGATGTAATTGGGACTACATGACGATATCCTGGAAGATACCCCGGTTGTTATCTTTGTGTTGAGTTGTATTTTCTTTCCGTGATTATTTTGCCTCTGTTCTAGTTGTTGTTTCTCTTTCTATTCTATGTTATTTCTTACTGTTGCACTTAATTATACTGCCTTGTTCTACATTGTTATACTTTGTATTGTATTTCACCTCAATAGAGCCCTGACCTTTCTCGTCACTACCCGACCGAAGTTAGGCTTGGCACTTACTGAGTATCGTTGTAGTGTACTCATGCCCCTTCTGCGCATGTTTTTCATGTGCAGATCCAGGTACTTTCACTCTGTCTTATCTTCCTTGAGGCGAGGTGCTTCTGTAGAGACTTCGAGGTATATCTACCGAGTCCGCAGACCGAAGGGTCCCTTTCTATCTTTCTGTAATAGTATAGCCCTTCAATTTCCCCTTTTGGTTAGACATTTCTGGAGTTAGAGCTTCTTATGTATCTTTTAACTTGTGATTCATGGGTTTCCGGGTCTTGGAAGTATGTATTGGTTTGAGAGTTAAATATTGTGTATGTCGAGCGACACTTTTAAACATTGTTTTATCACTCTTCATTATGTTTTAATTTGATTTTATTCCGCACTTTGGTTTATCTTCCTCAATTTAGGCTTACCTAGTCGTAGAGGACTAGGTGCCGTCACGATGGTTCACGAACGACGAACCGGGGTCTTGACAATTATAGTGTTTGTAGATAGTAAGTGGTACTAATTTCGATTTTTTTTCCGACGATGGATTTTCTTGAGGGAAATGAAGTCGAAATATATATATATATATTTCCTTTTATTTCTGTTTAGTGTATGCTAGTTTTGGTTTAATTTAAAAATTTCCCCTTGGTTTTTCTTTATGTCGTGGTTCTTTTCCAAGGTGTATTTGAACCAGGTATAGTGTAATTTTTTTTAATTCAATTGAATAAAAAGTTCCTAACTTACAAAGTTAATCTCCTCAAATGCACATGTTTTAGAAGTGGTATGTACCTTATTTGTGATGCTCAACCTCAGTTCTTGATTCTAAAGTAAGTGCCTTAAATTGTGTATTTATAACTATGCTTAACTGCTTTGACTAGAGAGTCGAGAAAGATCCAAACTTGAGTGAGTGGTATGCCAATGTGTGAGAGAGGTTGCTAAAATATTCTAAACATAATATTTGATATCTCGAACTTGCCCTCAAGTGTTTTGCAATGCGAAATAGTAGCATTATTCAGTTTAGGAGATGATATAGGCATTTCTTTGTTGAACCAGTTTTATAATTGTTTCCACCTAGTTGTATATATCTAGTCAAACCTTTTGAGTCGTTAATCCTATTTCTTTGGCATTCACATTACAAACCTTACCAATTTATGTAAATATATCAGTTGTTTGAACCTCTATCTCTCATGAGCACTTAGTGTTGTTTTAATGTTGTTAAAGTTGAGAAGAGATTTGTTGGTTTGTGTAAAAAAAAAATACACACATATATATATATATATACATACATATATACACATATATATATATAGGGGATGAATTTTCATTAGTAACATTCCCTAACTTATGGTGCTTAAAGAGAATGGGGTTTGTTGTTATTTTGTAAAATCTCAAAAAGGTTGGAGATGGTTTAACATAAGAGTGATGCTGAAATTGTGAAATAAAATGGTGTATGTATGGAAGTGCTCAAAGAGCTGTAACTACTACATTCTATATTTATCACACCCTTCCTGCAGCTTGCATTACAACCAATTAAAGTCCTATTTGATCCTTGATTGAATAAGCTCAATTAGTAGAGTATTATACTATGGGCAAGCATATGGTATGTTATTTTGTTGCACATGAATTTCAATTATGAGAGTGAGTTAATTCTTCCTATTTTGAGTTCCTAAATATTCTTGAATATTACTTTGAGAGGAACTAGTCTATATTAGTTGTGGGAGGGCACATGATTTGTAAAAGCAAGGAAAAGTGTGTTAGAGTAAGTAAGCAAGTTATGAAAATGTTTGCCACTTGTGAGTCATGTCTTGAGGTTGAAATATGATAAATTGGTACTTAAGTGTCGGCATGTGTTGTTAGAGAAATTGTTTGATAAAAAGGTCGTCCTTATGTGAAGTGTATAATTGCTCGAGGACGAGCAATGGTTTAAGTGTGGGGTGTTGATCATAGGTTAAAAACTCGTGTTTTAGTCATTGTAACAACACTTTAATTATTGCATTTTACAAAGGTTTGAGCTTAAATAATAATGAATTATACTAAATTCATGTTTTATGCCTTGCAAGAAGCAATTCTGATTTAAGAATTAGATTTGGGATGAATTTGATCAATTTGGGGCTTTGAAGTCTGAGTAAAAGCTAAATAAATCAAGTTAGGATCGTGTTCGGGGGTCGCATAGCAAGCTCGGATAGAAAAACAAAAGAAAAAAATGAAGCAGCGCAGAAAATTACACTACCGTGCCACGGGGTGCGCCGCGTGGGGCACCGCGGCAGTGCAAATTCCAGCAAAAATTGTTCTGCTCCGTTAAATTGTATTTTGCCTCTGACCAATCCATGTACGCGCCGCACAGGAAGTCGCGCGGGGCGCCACGAGTGTGTAAAAATCGCAGAACTATTCTATTTCAGTCTTAAAAGGGCATATGTCACGACCCCAAATACCGGTCGTGATGGCGCCTATCACATTACTAGGCAAGCCAGACCAATTATAAACCACGACCCATTTTTCATTTTAAATAAATCATTTGCTAACACGGATTAATTACCAATTATCATAATAAGTGTGTAAAACAGCAAGTTAGATATGCGAAAGTCAACAAGGCATAAAAACTACACAGCACACACTGATCTGGTGTCACAAGTCTAGAGCCTCTAATACAAGTCTGAACAACCTACTACATAGATAGTCTAGGAATGCGGAAAAGTACTAATATAGAAGGGAGAAATCAGGGCTGCGGACATCATGCAGCTACCTCGAAATCCCCGGCAATTGCTGAACGACTGAAAAGCTCTCACTCGGCCTCTGGGGCACCTGGATTTGCACGCAAGGTGCAGGGAGTAATGTGAGTACTCCGACCCAGTGAGTAATAAAGATAAATAATGACTGAAACTAAGAAACCACGTGTACACATGGTATTCTATAATGAAGAAATTAAATAGGTAATTTGTAAGCAATAAACCAATGAAAAGTAAAATAAAGTACTTCTACAATAAATAAATAGGTAATTGACAAACAGTTATGGTAAAGTAAACACATAGAAGTTCTCCCCTCGGGCACCGTATCAATAATTTCCGCCCCTCGGGTTCAATCTCACATCACAATGGGTACCCACGCTCACTGGAGGTGTGCAGACTCCGGGAGGGGCCCCTTACGGCCCAAGCGCAATATCAAGCCATCTCGTGACATCATATCTAGGCCCTCGGCCTCATATCAATCAAGCCACCTCGTGGCGTATATATGTATCTCAGGCTCTTAGCCTCATATCAGTATCAGTGTTCCTTATAATATAGGCCCTCGGCCTTACTCAGTCCAAAAAAATCATCACAAGCCCCTTGGGCTATAGTAAAACAGTGTTTTCAGCCCAAACATCATTTAAAATATCATTTAAGTCTTGAAAACTGAGAAAGAATGGTTGAATAGTAAAAACATTGGGAAAATATCATGACTGAGTTCAAGTAACAAGTCAAAACAGTGAGGAAATATCACTAAATAGCCCCGAAGGATTCAAATAGTTGGCACTAGGCCCAATTATGACATTCAGCCCAAATAATGATGACAACACATAGTTTACAATCAAATACGCGGTAAAATCATCAATCGGGACGGACCAAGTCACAATCTCCAATAGTATACGACCCCACGCTCATCATCAAGCGCGTGTCTCACCTCAATATAGCACTACGAAGTGCAAATCCGGGGTTTCAAACCCTCAGGACATCATTTACAATCATTACTCACCTTGAACCGGCTAACTCTCTAACTCGCGACGCATTTGCCCCTCGAATCGGCCTCCACGCGCGTCGAATCTAACCAAAATCAGAATGAATACGTCATAATATTCTAAGGGAATGAAGCCTTAGCGAAAATAATCGAAAAATACCAAAAATCCCGAAATTAGCAAAAACCCGAGCCCCGGGCCCACTTCTCGAAACTCAGAATTTTTCACATCATTAGATTCCTCGTCTCCTCACGAGGTCATACAAATCAAAAACATAAGAATCGGAGCTCAAATGACCCCTCAAATCCTCAATTTAAGCCCTCTTAAACTCAAGCCTTAAACCTCCATTTTTAGTCCTTCAATTCCTTAAATTTCAGTCCCAATCCATGAAATATTAACATAGAAGTATGTTTTAGGTCCAAAATCCTTATCTCAACGAAGTTCTCTTGAAATCTTCCTTCAAAATCGCCCAAAAGCTCTCAATCCGAAGTTAAAATGGTTAAACCCTTCCAAAATCGCGAAGAAAAAATATATATACATTCTGCCCAGGGGTTTTCGCGTCTGCGACCCTTCTACCGCTTCTGGTGTACCACATTTGCGGTCACAAGTCTGCTTCTACTGAATTCACTTAACCAGCCCAAATCCGCTCCTGCGATCGCCCTTTCGCATCTGCGATTCCACAGATGCGGCCCAAAACTCTGCTTCTGTGGTTCCTGACCCTCATCCCAAATCTCGCATCTGCGGCCTTCTCCCTCGCATGTGCGGCACCGCACCTGCGGTCCCCAAGCCACAAGTGCGAAAACACCAGAAGCAACAATTTTTCTGAAATCTCTTAAGTCCCAATTCTTCCCGTTAACCATCCGAAATCACCCCGAGGCCTCCGGGACCTCAACCAAAAGCACAAACATGACAATACCTTATTCAAACTTGTTCCAATCATCAAAACACCTCAAACAACATCAAATTACCCAAAACTCATCGAATTCAAGCCTAAGTTCCTAAAATCTCCGAAACACGCTTTTGATCAAAAACCCAACCAAACCACGTCCGAATGACCTGAAATTTTGCACACACATCCCAAATGACACAACGAAGTTACTGAAACTCTCGGAATTCCATTCCGAACCTTATACCAAAATCTCACCTATCAACCGGAAATCCCCATAATATCAACTTCGCCATTCAAGCCTAATTCTACTCCGAACCTCCAAAACCAATTCCGATCACGCTCCTAAGCCATAAATCACCTCTCTGAGCTAACCGAACCATCGGAACTCACATCCGAGCTCTCTAATACATAAGTCAACATACGGTTGACTTTTCCAACTTAAACCTTCTTAAAAGAGACTAAGTGTCTCATTTCTTATCAAATCCTCTCTGAGCTCAAACTTATCAATCCGATCACATAAAACACGGATAAAGAAGCATAAAGAAGCAAAAATGGGGGAAACAAAGCGGTAACTCATGAGACGACTGGCCGGGTCGTCATATCCTCCCCAACTTAAACAAACGTTCGTCCTCGAACGAGTCAAGAAACATACCTGAAGCCTCAAATAGGTGAGGATATCTGCTCCGCATCTCCCGCTCAGTCTCCCAGGTAGCCTCCTCCACGGGCCAACCTCTCCACTGCACTTTCACTGAAGCTATATCCTTTGACCTCTACTTCTGAACCTGACGACCCAAAATAGCTACCGGCTACACATCAAAGGTCAAATCATCATCCAACTGAACCGTGCTGAAGTCCGAAACATGAGACGGATCTCCAATATACTTTCAGAGCATAAAAACAAGAAATACCGAATGCACACTCGACAAGCTAGGTGGAAAAGCAAGCTCATAAGCCACCTCCTAAATCCTCTGAAGCACCTCAAAAGGCCCAATGAACCGAGGACTAAATTTCCCTTTCCTCCCAAATCTCATAACACCCTTGATGGGTGAGACCTTCAACAGAACCTTCTCGCCAACCATGTAGGACACATCTCGAACCTTCCTATCAGCATAACTCTTTTGCCTTGACTTTGCAGTACGAAGCCTCTCCTGAATCACCTTCACCTTCTCCAAATCATCCTGTACCAAATCAATCCCCAATAGTCTAGCCTCGTCGGGCTCGAACCAACCAACTAGAGATCTACACCGCCTCACGTACAAAGCCTCATATGGAGCCATCTGAATACTCAACTGGTAGCTACTGTTATAAGCAAACTCTGCAAGCGGTAGAAACTCATCCCATGATCCTCCAAAATCGATGACACAAGCACGCAACATTTCCTCCAATATATGAATAGTACGCTCGGATTGCCCGTCCATCTGAGGATGAAAAGTTGTGCTCAACTCTACCTGAGTACCCAACTCTCTTTACACGACCCTCTAAAACTGCGAAGTAAACTGAGTACCTCTATCTGAAATGATGGAGACTAGGACACCATGCAAACGAATAATCTCTCGGATATAGATCCCTACCAACCGCTCTGAAGAATAGGTAGTACACATAGGAATGAAGTGCGCGGACTTGGTCAGCCGATCCACAATCACCCAAACAGCATCGAACTTCTTCAAAGTCCGTGGAAGTCCAACAACAGAGTCTATAGTGATCCTATCACACTTCCACTCAGGAATATCCATCTGATGAAGCAAGCCACCCAGTCTCTGATGCTCATATTTCACCTACTAAAAATTGAGACACCGAGCTACAAATTCCACAATATCTTTCTTCATTATTCTCCACCAATAGTGTTGCCTCAAATCCTGATACATCTTCGCGGCACCCGGATGAATGGAATACCGCGAGCTATGGGCCTCCTCCAGGATCAACTCCCGAAGCCCATCCACATATGGAACGCAAATCCGACCCTGCACCCTCAATACCCCATCATCACCAATGGTCACATCCCTGACATCATCATGTTGAACCCTGTCCTTAAGGACAAGCAAATGCGGATCATCATACTGGTGCTCTCTGATGCGATCATATAGGGAAGATCGAGAAACTACACAAGACAAAACCCGACTGGGCTCCGAAATATCTAATCTCACAAACCGATTGGCCAAGGTCTGAACATCAACTGCAAGAGGTCTCTCCCCAATTAGAATATATGCCAAACTCCCCATACTCAGTGCCCTCCGGCTCAAAGCATCGGCCACCACATTGGTCTTTCCCGGATGGTACAATATAGTGATATAGTAATCCTTAAGCAACTCCAACCATCTCCGCAGCCTCAAATTAAGATCATTTTGCTTGAATAAATGTTGAAGACTGCGATGATCAGTGAACATCTCACAAGATACACCATACAGGTAATGCCTCCAAATCTTTAATCCGTGAACTATGGTAGCCAACTCCAAATCATGAGCGGGGTAGTTCTTCTCATGGGGCTTCAACTGACGAAAAGCATAAGCAATAACTCTACCCTCCTACATCAATACACAACCAATCCCAACTCTTGAAGCATCACAATACACGGCATATGAACCTGAAGCTGATGGAAAAATCAATACTGGAGTTGTGGTCAAAGTTTTCTTGAGCTTCTGAAAGCTCTCCTCACACTCGTCCAACCATACAAATGGACCACCCTTCTAAGTCAACTTGGTCAAGGCGATGCGATAGATTAGAATCCCTGAACAAACCGGCGATAATAGCCTGCCAAACCAAGAAAGCTAAGAATCTCAGTGGCTGAGGACGGTCTAGGCCAACTCTGAACCACCTCTATCTTCTTCGGATCAACCTGAATACCCTCGCTGGACACCACGTGCCCTAAGAAAGCCACTGAACTGAGCCAAAACTCACACTCGGAGAATTTTGCATAAAGCTTTTCCTCCCTCAATCTCTGCAACACAACCCTCAAATGCTTCATGTGCTCCTCCTGACTACGCGAGTACACTAGAATATCATCAATGAAGACTATGACAAATGAATCGAGATAAGGCCGGAACACGTTGTTCATCAAATGCATGAATGCTGCTGGGGCATTGGTTAGCCCGAAATACATCACAAGGAACTCATAATGACCATATCTGGTCCTGTAAGAAGCCTTAAGAATATCTGAATCCCTGATCTTCAACTGATGATAACCCGAACAGAGATCAATCTTGGAGAAAACTCTCGCTCCCTGAAGCTGGTCAAATAAATTATCAATGTGAGGCAAAGGATACTTGTTCTTAATTGTTACTTTGTTCAATTGCCTATAATCAATGCACATTCTCATTGTGCCATCCTTCTTCTTTACAAACAGAACTAGCGCACCCCAAGGTGACACACTAGGCCGAATGAACCCCTTATCTAGGAGTTCCTGAAGCTGATACTTCAATTCCTTCAACTCCGCTGGTGCCATACGATACGGCGGAATAGAAATGGGGTGCGTGCCCGGCACCAAGTCAATACCAAAACCAACATCACTGTCCGGCGGCATGCATGGCAGGTCTGCAATAAACACATCGAGAAAATCCCTCACAATTGGGATAGAATCAATACTGGGAGTCTCAGCTCCGACATCCCTCACAAACACTAGATATGAAAGGCAGCCCTTCCCAACCATACGCTAGGCCTTCAAGAAAGAGATCACTCTACTAGGAACATAATCAGTCACACCACACCACTCGATCTGCGGCACACCCGACATAGCCAAAGCGACTATCTTAGGATGACAGTCCAGAATAGCACGACACGGAGATAACCAATACATGCCCAAAATGACATCAAAATCCACTATGCTCAATAGCAATAGATCTACTTGGGTCTCCAGACCCCCAATAGTCACCACACATAACCGGTATACACGGTCTACAACAATAGTATTGCCCACCGGGGTAGATACATGAACAGGTAAAGCAAGAAACTACAGGGGCATATCCAAATAATGAGCAAAATACAAGGACATATAAGAAAAGGTGGAACTGGGATCAAATAATATAGAGGCATCTCTGTGGCAGACTGAAAAAATACCTGTAATGACAACATCTGAAGAAATAGCTTCTGGCATGCCTGGGATAGTATAAAAATGAGCCTGAACACCGCCTGATCGACCTCCCCCTCTGGAGCGACCCCTGGCTGCCTGACCTCCACCCCTAGCTGGCTGGGCGGATGATGAAGAAACTGGCGCTGAAGCCGAAGACTGACCCCTCTGCTACGACGAACTAGCAACCTGATGAGGACACTGCCTCCATATGTGGCCCATCTCGCCACACTCATAACAACTCCCAGGTACTGGAGAAGGGTACTGAAGGGAACCCCTCGCACCGGAGTGACTATCAGATACACTCGGTATAGAAGAACCCTGAGCTGATGGGGCACGAGAGGAACTCTGAGTTGGGAGGGCGCTGAGTGATGACTGGCCCTGCTGCGATCCATGATGACCATGACCTGAAGATGCTCCACGATAACCTGGGCGGGCGGGTTGAACAGGTCTGAATGAATGGCCTCTACCATGCTGAAACTGGCCTCTCGAAGGAGCACCACTATAACTGCCCAATCCTCGAGGCTTCTTGGCCTCCCTCTCCTCTCGCTCCTGACGGCAAACAATCTCAATCTCCCGGGCGATATCAACAACCTCCTCGAAGGTAGCACCCATCACTCTCTCTCTCTCTCTCTGGTCATACGAATACGGAGTTGATAACTAAGACCATCAACAAACCTCCTGATCCTCTCTCGATCTGTCGGAACCATCCAGATGGCATGACGAGCCAACTCAGAAAACCTTGACTCATATTGTGACACAGTCATATCCCCCTGTCGCAACCACTCAAACTGTCTACGCAGCTTCTCTCTGTAGGACTGCAGTACATACTTCTCCAGGAAGAGAATGGAGAACTGCTACCATGTAAGGGGCATTGTACCAACAGCCTATGCCTCTCATACACCTCCCACCAAGTGAAGGCAGCCCCAGAAAAGTGAAAGGTTCTAAATGCCACACCACTAGTCTCAAGAATCCCTGTTGTACGAAGCATCCGCTGGCACTTATCCAAGAAATCCTTGGCATCCTCGCCCTCTGCTCCGCTGAATGTCGGAGGCTAGAGTCTACCAAACCTCTCAAGTCGATGTTGTTCATTATCCGACATAGTTGGCACAACAAACTCCTGAGCTGGTGAAATCGGCTGGGCTGGAGGTACCCCCGACGTCTGAAGTCCCTATACTACCTGCTCAGGTGTGCGAGCGGCAGGAGTCTGATTGCCTTCCCCCGGCCTGTGAAGTAGCTACTGCTGTAGTGGCTAAAACTGCCTAAGTCAGGCCAGTGCAAACTGATAAGATCTGTGCCAAGGCCTTCTGAAGACCCGGAATCACGATGGGCACAGCTGGTGCCTGAAATGATGTTGCTGGAGCATCCATAGCTGGAGCATGATCCTAATCCAGGGCAGTAGGTGGGTCTACAAGTGCTGCCCTTGTTGCTCTGCCTCTGCCACAGCCACGACCATGTCCACGGCCTCTGGTGGCCTCCGCTGGTGGCACTGGTGGTCGTCCACCCCATCCGGTAGCTCGTGTACTCACCATCTATGAGAGAATAGAATAACGAAAGTTCAGTACTCGGATCAACAAGTTTGCACAATAATAATTTCAAGAATATAAAGTTTTTCCTAAAGGTTCTACAACCTCTCGAGGATAAATACAGATGTCTCTGTACCGATCCGCGAGACTCTACTAAACCAGCTTATGACTCGCGAGACCTATGTAACCTAGGCTCTGATACCAACTTGTCACGACCCCAAATATCGATCGTGATGGAGCCTATCATATTATTAGGCAAGTCGGACCAATTATAAACCACGACCCATTTTTCATTTTAAATAAATCATTTGCTAACACGGTTTAATTACCAATTATCATAATAAGTGTGTAAAACAGCAAGTTAGATATGCGAAAGTCAACAAGACATAAAAACTACATAGCCCACACTAATCTGGTGTCACAAGTATAGAGCCTCTAATACAAGTCTGAACAGCCTACTACATAGATAGTCTAGGAATGCGGAAAAGTATTAAGATAGAAGGGAGAAATCAGGGCTGCGGACGACATGCAGCTACCTCGAAATCCCCGACAATTGTTGAATGACTAAAAAGCTCTCACTCGGCCTCTGGGCACCTAGATCTGCACGTAAGGTGCAGGGAGTATTGTGAGTACTCCGACCCATAGGGTATTCTATGACTGAAAGTAAGAAAACACGTGTACACAGGGTATTCTATAATAAAGCAATTAAATAGGTAATTTGTAAGCAGTAAACCAATGAAAAGTAAAATAAAGTACTTCTACAACAAATAAACTGGTAATTGACAGACATTTATGGTAAAGTAAACACATAGAAGTTCTCCCCTCGAGCACCGTATCAATAATTTCCGCCCCTCGGGCTCAATCTCACATCACAATGGGTACCCACGCTCACTGGGGGTGTGCAGACTCTGGGAGGGGCCCCTTACGGCCCAAGCGCAATATCAAGCCATCTCGTGGCATCAAATCTAGGCCCTCGGACTCATATCAATCAAGCCACCTCGTGGCGTATATATGTATCTCAGGCTCTCGGCCTCATATCAGTATTAGTGTTCCTCACAATATAGGCCCTCGGCCTTACTCAGTCCAAAAAAATCTTCACAAGCCCATCAAGCTATAGTAAAACAGTGTTTTCAGCCCAAATATCATTTAAAATATCATTTAAGTTTTGAAAACTGAGAAAGAATGGTTGAATAGTAAAAACAGTGGGAAAATATCATGACTGAGTTCAAGTAACAAGTAAAAACAGTGAGGAAATATCACTAAATAGTCCCGAAGGGTTCAAATAGTTGGTACTAGGCCCAATTATGGCATTCAGCCCAAATAATGATGACAACACATAGTTTACAATCAAATACGCGGTAAAATCATCAATCGGGATGGACCAAGTCACAATCTCCAATAGTATACAACCTCACGCTCATCATCAAGCGCGTGTCTCACCTCAATATAGCATTACGATGTGCAAATCCGGGGTTTCAAACCCTCAGGACATCATTTACAATCATTACTCACCTCGAACCAGCTAACTCTCTAGCTCGCTATGCCTTTGCCCCCCGAATCGGCCTCCACGCGCGTCGAATCTAACCAAAATCAGAACGAATCTAACCAAAATCTAACTCAAGCCCTAAACCTCCATTTTTAGTCCTTTAATTACTTAAATTTCAGTCCCAATCCATGCAATATTACCATAGAAGTGTGTTTTAGGTCCAAAATCCTTATCTCAACGAAGTTCTCTTGAAATCTCCTTTCAAAATCGCCCAAAAGCTCTCAATCCGAAGTTAAAATGGTTAAACCCTGCAAAAATCGTGAAGAAAGAATATATATATATATACATTCTGCCTAGGGGTTTTTGCATCTGCGGCCCCTCCACCGCTTCTGCGGTACCGCATTTGCGGTCACAAGTCCGCTTCTCCGGAACTCATTTAACCAGCCCAAATCCGCTCCTGCGATTATCGCAGATGCGGCCCAAAACTCCGCTTCTGCGGTTCCTGACCCTCAGCCCAAATCTTGCATCTGTGGCCTTCTCCCTCGCATGTGCGCACCTGCAGTCCCCAAGCCGCAGGTGCGAAAACACCAGAAGTAGCAATTTTTCTGAAATCTCTTAAGTCCCAATTCATCCCGTTAACCATCCGAAATCACACCGAGGCCCCCGGGACCTCAACCAAAAGCACAAACATGACCCAATACCTTATTCAAACTTGTTCCAATCATCAAAACACCTCAAACAACATCAAATTACCCAAAACTCATCGAATTCAAGCCTAAGTTTCTAAAATCTTCCGAAACACGCTTTTGATCAGAAACCCAACCAAATCACGTCTGAATGACCTACAATTTTTCACATACATCCCAAATGACACAACGAAGCTACTGAAATTCTTGGAATTCCATTCCGACCCTTATATCAAAATCTCACCTATCAACCGAAAATCGCCAAAATATCAACTTCGCCAATTAAAGCCTAATTCTACTCCGAACCTCCAAAAACAATTCCGATCACGCTCCTAAGTCATAAATCACCTCCGAAGCTAACAAAACCATCGAAACTCACATCTGAGCTCTCTAATACATAAGTCAACATCCGATTGATTTTTCCAACTTAAACCTTCTTAAAAGAGACTAAGTGTCTCATTTCTTACCAAATCCTCTCCGAAATCAAACTGATCAATCCGATCATATAAAAGACAGATAACGAAGCATAAAGAAGTAGAAATGGGGAAAATGGAGCGGTAACTCATGAGACGACTGACCGGGTCGTCACAGCATAATTGTCAAAACCCATTCTTACACGATTAAAAAGGGGTAAAGTAACCATTATTGGGAGACCAGACCTGATTTTAGGGAGAAAAAGAAGAGGAGATTCATCTTCAAGTATCAAAAAAAATCAAGAGGAACAACACTTTGGAGCAAGGATTAAAAGAGTTTTTCTAAACTTTCTTCTAGTATCTATTTATTTGATGTTTAAGAGTAATATTGTTGATGTTTATATGAATATGAGTGGCTAAAAACCCAAATATTTTGGGGTCATGGGTGTTAGATGATTATGTTGTTTGAAGCTTAAATTGATGATCTTGAATTTATCGTTATGGGTAATTTATTTGATTCTGCTATTAATTATTTTACTGCGTAGCTAACAGTGAAATACTATTTATGAATCTTGAGTTAAACTTGAAAAAGAAAATGCTTGATTGCATATAGAATCAAATAGAACAAGATCTTGATCCTGGGCATCGGGTGAAAGATTCGCGATTAAGATAGAAATATACTTAATTGCCTTGTTTGGTTGAAAAATAGGAATTGTAAATGCATTTTAGTTAATATTAATGCCAAAGAAATATAGGTATTAATTTAACTTAAATAGGTGCATAAGAATTCGACGGATTCTTATGGATATTATTAATCCTATAATCAATAATCCAGATAATTCAATAAATCATTCTTAAGCTAAAAGCGTAACATGATCTCTAGCAAGCCCATGACCCTGAAATATCTCTTTTATTAATTTTCAAAAGAAAATTGCATCAGTGGCGTAGCAAACTTTGCGTTGTATTATTGTTTGATACTATATAAAATGTAAATTGGTTATTTATGTATTTTGTGATGAATTAGCTTGAATTGATAATTGTTTGAGTTTACATCAGTTGATAAGTTGATCATAACTCTTCGTGGGAACGATACTTTACTTATTAATATATTACTTGACGATCGTATACACTTGCGTGAGTGTTTTGGTCGCAACATTGATGAGAAATCCTATTCCCCTGCCTGAAAGTGTGCTGGAGGGTAACCCTCTGCTGGTGTATTAACGACCTGCAATCATTAACAATTTTGTTAAATAATTTGTTACCCACCTGTATTGCCTGAATTACCTCTGAGCAGTCCGTCTCTATTTCAAATGGGAAGAGTTTTCACTCCTTTGTTGTCCTTAGACCTTCTTGTAGAGCTTTCAATTCTGCTGCTAGTGAGCCATTTGCATGAGTTATTTTTGTAAAACCAACCACCCAACTACCATGTGTATTTCTGAAAACACCACCTAAACCACAATTTTTGTTATAGCTGTGGAAACTGGCATCAACATTAAGTTTGAACCAACCCTTGGAGGTTTGTGCCAATTAATTTTTATTAGTAATTTGGGAGAGTGTATAGAGATTTTTTCCGTAAGTAATTTAAATTCTATGGCCCTCTGCATGATTTGAGAACCACTAATCAGGTTGGTAGTGTTGTTGTGGTTATTATTGTTTCTATTAACCCAAATATGTCAAATGATAAAGGGAAAATAGGTATTCATTTAGAAAAGCATGATTAAGAGGATAGTTAAGGTCCTTTATTTAGGTAAGCCAGTGTTTACCATTTTGGTTAATGTGGTGGTGCCATTGAAGGTCGGCCCAAAATTTGTTGACGGCTTTGCATTCTAGGAAGATATGCTTGATAGATTCTCCAATAGGGCTTTTACAGATGGGACAGTTAGGGACAATGTTTAGTCCAATATGTGAAAGGTATTTTCTGCAAGGGATTCGATCATGAAGGCATTGCCATAGGAAATATTTTATTTTATTGGGACAGTCTAATTTCCAAATCCAGTCAAAATCTAAGTTGATGTTATTAGGTGATTCCAGAAGCGTATAACATGATTTGGTAGTAAATACCCCTTTAGTGGTGAGAGACCAAATAGGTAAATCAATTGAGGGGCCCCTGAGACGAATTTTTATTTTAGTGATATTTGCTAGAAGTCCCGGAGGAAGAGGAAGGGATAGTCTGTCCAAAATTCAATTGTAACCATCAAAGATATCTAATATTTTTGTTAATGTATCCCTAGCGGATGGGGGACTATTACATATTTTCTTAAATTATCAAAATTTGGGATCCAATTTGTCTCCCAGATGTTAAGATTCGATTGAAAGTGGGGGGACCAAATGATGCCCTTGGAGGAAATTTCCCAACCTTTCCAAATACTTTTCCAAACGAAGGAAGATCTATTCATTGAGGAACTACTACAATAGTAAGAGATGATAAGCTTGGCCCATGGAATTAATGCATTTGTAAGAAGTCTCCAACTTAGGCTAGCTAGAGTGCATAGATTTTGATTAGGAGCATTGTGGATGCCTAAACCACCATTTGATTTAGGTTGTCATATGGTAGACCAGTTGACTAGGTGAATTTTCCTTTTTTCTATTGAGCTACCCCATACGAAGTCCCTTTGGACTTTATCAATCTCTTTTAGGGTTTTTCTACGAAGAAGGGTGTATTGCATGTAGTGGTTTGGGATGGAATTTAGGCACGATGTTGCAAGGGTTGTTCTTCCTGCCAAATTAAAGAATTTCATTTTCCATGAGGCAAGTTTAGTTCTCATCTTATCGATTAGGAATTGATAGTCCCTAGGTTTTGGGCTATGGTTTAAGATAGGGAAACTTAGGTAGGTGCCAGAACTATTACTTTTCTTAATTTTATCTCTTATAAGAGTATGGTTACAATTTTTAGAGAATAGTAATTTTGATTTTGTAATGTTGATGCATTGACCTGATAGAGAATAAAATTGGTCAAGACCATTTTTAATGTCTTGAAATGATTTATCATTTGCTCTAGCCATTAAAGTAAGGTCGTCTGTAAATAATAAATGAGAGATTTTTGGACATTTATATCCTAAGGATATAGGATCCCAATTCTTAATGTCCACTTGATGTTCTATATATCTTGTGAGTATTTCTAGGCAGAGGATAAAGATATATGGGGAGATGGGGTCTCCTTGTCTAATTCCTCTACTTGGCTGAAAAATATTTGTAACGGATCCATTGACTAAGATTGCTATATTACTAGTTGAGATGCAACTCAGTAATAATTTGGAAAATTTTGGTGGGAATTTAAACTATTCAAGGGTGTGGCGAACGAATGACCATTCTTAATGATTAAAAGCCTTTTCTAAGTCAATTTTAAGAATCATATAGACCTGCTTACCTTTCAATTTATTAAATTTAGAAATTAGCTCCTGAATGATGATAGCATTGTCAGATGCTCTTCTATTTTTTATGAAACTAGCCTGATATGGACTGATCAATTGATCTAGGAAAGGTTTAAGATGGTTGGCTAGAATCTTAGTGATTAGTTTGTAAATGGTATTGCATAAGCCAATAGGTCTGAAATTTTTAACGTTGTTGGCATTGTGGATTTTGGGAATGAGGCAAAGAAAAGTTTTGTTAATTTCCGGAGGGATTTCCTGATTGTTAAAAATGTCGTGACAAAGATTGAAAACTAATTGACTTATGTGATACCAATATTTTTGAAAAAAGAAAGGGTGCAAACCATCTGGACCAGGAGATTTAAATGGTTTGAACGAGAAGATAGCTCTTTTAATTTCATTGTCTAGAAGGGGGTATCTAGATTATCTAGGTTAATCTTGTTATAACTAAATTGGGGATTTAGGGGGTTAGCCCAGCTAGAATGTGTGTGAGAAGAAGTAAATGTAGAGGTAAAATAATTTTGAACATGATACATAATTTGTCTATGATCATTTATCGAATTACCAGCATCATCTTTGAAGAAATTAATTTTGTTTCTTCTTTTCCTATTGGTGGCTAAGATATGGAAGAATTTTGTATTTGTGTCTCCATCATTAAGCCACAGGATCCTAGACCTAAGTTTCCAATAATCTTCTTATATTTTTAGAATATCATTGAACTCATTTTTAAGGTCTAATTCTAAGTTTCGAAGAAAAGTGCTGGTAGTATAGCTATTGAAAGTTTGGATACCTTAGAGTCTAGCTAATAATTTTCTCTTCCTTCCCATAATGTTACCAAAGGTGCTGTCTTTCCAAGATTTTAACTTATCCACAAAATTAAGGCTAGCTTTGAAGTAATCACTATCATTCCAATTATTTTTTACAATTGTCTGGAACTCCGGGTGTTTACACCAAAAGGTTTCTAGTCTAAATGAAACTTTATGGAGAGACCTATTTCTTGGGATCAACTCTATAAGAATAGGGTTGTGGTCAGAGTGGATTATGGAGCTTTTAGGAAAGAGTTCAATCCATTCCTCATTTCCGAAAACTTTATCTAGTCTTTCTAATATAAGATCTTTCTTATTATGTCTGTTGTTTGTCCAAGTATATTTACTACCTTTGAAGCCTAGATCAAGCAAGTTACACTTATTGATTTTTGACCAAATTAATCTAGCTCTACTATCCTTAATAGGTTTGCCTCCAAATTTCTCACTAGTGGCTAAAATATCATTAAAGTCACCACCTACTAACCAAGGCCCTTTATAATAATTGCTAATATTTTCTAGAAGATCCCACATAATATTTTTATTAAGTACCAGCATATATAGAAGTAAAACACCAAGGTTTACGTATGAGAATTACATCTATTGTTGCATGAATCACTTGATTCCTACGAACTGCATTTTAAACGTTGATTACATCATCATTCCACTTCATTACCATGCCTTCTGACTGACCCTCTGATGGAATTTCAATTATTTCAGTGAATCCAAAATCATTAACCATGGCTGCATGGTTGCCCATCCTTGTTTCCAACAGTGTCACCATGCAAGGCCTATGTGTATCAATCATTTCCCTAAAGCTTCTCCGGAAATTTTCATTATGCCCTCCCTTTATATTCCATATTATGAAATTTGTAGGATGGTTCATTGATATATTAGATTTAGGGTTTAACATCTCTCCATTCTCCCTTAACCCTCCCAGTAGGACAGGATTTCTTCTCATCGAAGGTACTAGAATCATCGCCTTGTTGCCCACTGTTGGGTCATGTGGAGGGTGGATATCCATAGAGCACTTGTATTGGGCTAACGGGCAGCTGAGCACATGCCTCTTCTCTTGCCTCTCCGTGAAGAGAAATTTTTTTATTTCGTCTAGGTTTGAGAGTTCTAGGGTTGGCCCTAAGTGTAGGTTTAGCGGGACATTGTCCTCCTCCATTTCTGCCTCTACTGGATAGGGTAGGGGGTACTAGAGGGGGTGGAGGGGGGCTGGTATCTCTTGGTTCCCCTGGTTGATGTCCCAGGGGAGAAAGATGGGATTGAGATGAGTATACATCTCCCTGGGAAAGAAGGGAAGGTCCAACGGGGCATTTTGAGGATTTATGAGGTTGAACTGGGGTGGCATTCTCCATTGCTCCCTCATTACTTGAGCCATTTGAGGGTTCATTGATGGAGCCATTGGATGGATAATGTTGTTGAGCCAAACTTGATTGAGGTAGTTGTTCATGGCTAATCTCATTCACTTCATAATGAGTTGTGCTAGATATTGGGTATTGTGGAGGATCACAATAGCCTCTTGGCCGTTGATTGGAATTGTGAAGGATATTGCATGGCCCATGAGGCCTAGCTCCATCCAACTGGTAGGTTGGTAGTCTTGGGGTTGGGGTGGTTGTGCATAAATTATCTGGGGTTGTTCTTGAGGGTGAAGGGGGGAATATTTTCCATGTTGAGGGGTCTGTGTTGTGTAGGATTTGAATTAGATGATTCCTTCTTCGTAAGGATGAAGGAACTCTTGACATTTTTGGTGGGGTAAGAAGTATGTTTACCGTGAAAATGATAACAACAATTAAATTTATAAATGGGATTCTAAAAATACGTGATCTATTCCTAATCTAGTTGTTAGAGCAGTTGATGCTAAGAATGTGATGTATAATGATGAAAAGCGAGCTAAAACGAGACAGTAATCAAATCGAGGGGGCCTAATGCAAAGCTGGTCGACAGGGACCTCTGGGCCAAGGTTCGAGCCGAACTCGAGCTATGGGGGCAGTCGGGAATGGGATAACAGGCAGAGATATTATTGAGCGAGGCTCTATGTTACCAATATTGAGCAATGTAGTGTAGAACAAATAAGAGAATGATAAATGCTAAAGCGGCCTGGGGCCGGTGAGAATGAACAAGTTCAGAAGAGAAGAGAGAGAGAGAGAGAGAGAGAGATATTATTGCACTTGTGGAGAAATGGAGCAACATCAGCATGTCCTACGAAGTGGTGGGGATCCCCTTTATATAGGAGGGGAATTTCTTAAAATACAAAATGCGTTAACCGTGAAGGTACAGAGACAGGATGGCTAGATGTGACATCTTGTAAATAGGCCTCAGATAGGCCGGCCTTGTCAGGTCAAGTCGCGTCACTTGGGAACTTCCCCCTCACTCGCTGCAGCCCGCTGCATTAGTCAGAATGCAATACCCTTTGAATCTGCTCTAGTCGAACCCCGAGGATGAGTCTCGACCTTGGCCTCGCGCTTCAAGGGGCATGACCGCAAGACGACTCTATGACGGGAAATTCGGGCCCTGTGATTCACCGTATACAAAGTATTAAATAAACTGGTAGTAGGCATGGGGTTTTGGGTAGAAGAAAGGGGTAGTCGATTGGTGGAAGAACCAATGATTGTTTCTTCCAAGTTTGTGTGTTTTGGGTGCTCTATGTCTTGATTTATAGGACACTTAATAGCTTCTTTTAGGTTTTCTAAGGGTGTGGCCATTTGGCTACCCTTTACTACATCCGATGTCATTTGGCCAACATGCATGGTGGAAGTAATCTTGCCATATCTTAAGGAAGGATCTTGTTGAGATCCTTCGGATAACACAATATTTTGGGTAGATTTTTGTTTAAGGGGTGAGTTTAGGGTAGTAGGGGTTGGATTATTAGAATGGTTAGAAATGTCCGTTATAGAGCCATTTTGCATGGCATTGTTAGTATCTATTTGGTTGGCATCATTTGGTGCACATCTGATTCACTCATACAAGTGTCAGTGCCTTCAAATGCCAAGTCATCATTTAATTGAGTAAATTTATTTTTACTAAGAAAATTTGTATTAGTCGTGGTAGTTTTTGGCAAAATCATTTGCTTATTGTCTATGTAGTGGTTTTTGTTTAGAGTATTGTTTTGTTCCTTAGCAATGATAGGCTAGATAGTAACTTTTGAGGGTTGATTAGAGGTGGGATGATCTTTAATTTTATATTGAAGCAATTGAGTGTCCAAGTATTTACCTATATTAGCATTGAAAAGTTTAACCAAAATACCTGGACCATGGCTGCTTTTAACCTGGTTGATGGTAGGTTGAGGAGGAAATCTTCTACCTTGATTTTTCTTTTTGTTGAATGAAACAACGATCCATTCCGCTTCATTATCTCCATTTGTAGCCGTAGGTTGATGAATTTGTCCTGCATGGAGAGGATCATTGCTTTGTTTCTTGATAAAACTGCACTGCCTTATTGTGTGACCAAAACGACCATAATTTTTGCAAAGAAAATCTTTCCCTTCGTAGTGAATACATTGCTTATGTTGTCCAACAAAAAGGTAGGGTTGGACTGGAATTTCCAGAGGAATTTCGACACAAATTCTTGCATATCGACCTCTGAGGGTCGTTGATGCACATATGTCAATTTTTAATAGGCGTCCTATTGCATTACCAATTTTTTCTAGGATTTTACCATCATAAAACTCTGTTGGCAATTGGGGAAGCCTAATCCATACAGCAGAGGTAGTTAATTTTTTATTTTTGGCCACAAAATTTGGTTTCCATCTAGAAATGGACAGGAAATGGTCATTTATAAACTATGGAAAGTGGATAGATTTATCCATGTTTTCCTTCTTCTTGAATTTGATAATATAATAGTTTTCTCCAAGATCAATAAGAGAGAATTCCTCCACTGGATTCCATAGATCTTGAATTTTCTTTTTTAAATAATGATGTAGCATACGTTTTCCTACTAATTTGATTATGATAGAGTATTTCCACGGTTCATAGATACGTTGTCTATCCTCCGTTGAAAGGAAAATTTTTATGACACCTTCCTTTTACCTTCTGGATCATGCACAATCTCTTTATCTTCCGTTGAGTTTGTGGTGTAGAGTATTTCCTCTTGTTCAATTGTAGGAGCAAAATCCATTGGGTTTGATTCCATCAATTTGTCCTTGAAGGATGTTGAATTTTCCAAATCATCAAGTGGTGGGTTGTGATGGATTATGTTGGGTGGTTTTAGGGGGATAGTGTTTTGGCTTGCAAAAGGTTGGGAGTTCATCCTAGAGAGAAACTAAGAGAGACACTACTACAAAAAAGACCTTTAACGGCAATACAAAACGGCTATTGCCGCTATATCTTTTACCATCCATTAGTGTTTTGCCGCTGATGCGGGGGTCGGCAAAGCCTTTAGCGGCATTTGTCGCAAAAGCTGGTAAAAGGTATGGTTTATTGCTGCTAAAAATTATTATCTTTAGTGGAAATTGTTTGCGGCAATTATAATGGCTACTAAATCCAATAAAAAACAACCAACTATACTTCTTTAGTAGCTATTTTTATAGCCGCTACATTTAAAATAATTGCCGCTAAACGTTCGTATCTTTAACGGCAATTGTTTGTGGCAATTATAATGGCTATTAAATCAAATCCAAACGGCTAATTATACTTCTTTACCATCCATTTTTATAGCCACTAAATTCAAAATAATTGCCGCTAAAAGTTCACGGCAATTGTTTATGGCAATTATAATGGCTACTAAATCCAATCCAAACGTCTAATTATACTTATTTACCCCCCATTTTTATAGCCACTAAATTCAAAATAATTGTCGCTAAAAAGTCCACATCTTTAACGGCAATTAGTTTGCCCTTTTAGCGTCCATTTTAATAGCTAATATGTTTGACTAAATTGCCGCTAAAAATTAATATCTTTAAAAGTCACTAGCGATAATATCAATAATTTGGTGACAATTAATAATAGTTACTAAATTTGTATAAAATATGACCCAAATAATAAAATATATTAATATTAATTCAAAAAAATGTAATATATCTCATTAAATCTTAACAATCAAAAGGAAGTACTAATCAAAAATATTAATATCACAGTAACTTAAAACATAAAAATATATTGTTTGGACTAAATTGCTAATGTCATCATAGTAATAATCCAGAATGATGGACTTCAAATGATTTTCGCAACTTTTCATCATTTTGAAATCTTCCAACCGCTAAATTGTCGAACATTAGACTGTATGACCTGAAATTATAAAATAATTGTGTGAAAGGACCTATTTAAAATTGCCCAATCATTACTAACAGGCATCATTTATTTCGACTGCCATTTAACAAACACTCATGTTTGCAAAGGACTCACACCTTCAGACCACATAACAGCATATCCTTTGGTCCATCTTTGAGGATTGGACATATACAGAAACAGGAATAAGCTACAACCATGAGTGTTGTACAGAAATAGGAATTCTTGATCTGAGAAACAGGAATAAACTGAGTAACTCTAAACATAGCCATAAAGATGAAGTGCTGAAACAGAAGACTAGTGTTATAGCTAACAGCGCATTTTCTTTTGCAGGAACAATTGAATTTTATTCTTTCTCATAGATTTCTAGTGCTGCAAGAAGGCTACAAACTCGACAAGTCACAAACTCCTACAAACAAACTGCTGATATAGTTTCCCATTGTAAATAAAAGAGAGATACAAGTTTCACAACCAAACAAAATGTTCCAGATTTTACGAATCAAAATTTGCTTTTAGGAATATTTCCAAATGTAAAATTTTAACCAAACAATTGGTTTCTTACTATAATGTGGCAACTGTCACTTGAGCTGAAAATACCATCACACACTATGATCAAAACTGAAACAGAAGTGATTAGCAAGCATTCAAATTACGACCTAAATTAATGAAGGCGTCGCGTACCACTGATATCTTACCTAACCAAGTAAGGAAAATAGCCGTTGTCCCCTCCTAATACCCCTACTTTCCACCGCAACAAACAAAGTGTAAGTTTTGCTATCAAGCCAGGATAATCTGAAGTAGTAAGATCTTTTGAGGTTTCCCTGTTTTCTTCATTGTTGATAGAACTCTTGTGTGTTCTGAGCTACTATTTCAGAGAACACTACCACTTTTGGTAAGAGTTTTAATTAGTTTTAAAAAGATAGAACATCATTTAGGCGCTGAAGGAAGTATTAAAGTGGTACCTACTGAACTTTTTTGTCACTAAGCTTAATTAGGCTATATACGCAAGTTTTAGTACTGAAGTGATTAGTACATAGAATAAAATTAAAAATAAAAAGGTAGGAAAACTACTCACTGAACGAGGCAGTACATTTTATTTGTTAAAAGTGAATAGTTACTTTAAACAGACTACATATCTTGTTAATTGATGAATTCAGTTTACTATTACTCTAGTTTAATTGCTATTAAGGTGTGTTGGAAGCACTTGTGCCAGTATATGTCTGGTGTGATGTTAAGTACTTTTCATGAAATATATTTTCCATATACTTGGTGGAGCATAAAAGCTGGTTGCATATGATAGTCGGAGAAGTGGATGGTGCAGCAATTGGAAAATACCTTTCTACTGACTGCAATTAGCACATTAACATTAGCAACGTGAGATTTTGCGATTTTAAGGGAATACGGTGCAAACTTTTTCCAAGAATATCATACGGATTTTTCCCTACTCCATGTATATTAAGGTTATCTCTTCTTTCTTTTGGCATAATCTATACGACACGAATGAAATGAGCAAATACACAAATTCCATAAATAAATCTATTCATAGAAGTATTAGAGATGTTTATTTTCTTGAATGCCCATATGTCTTATTATTCTATCATATGTTCATGGGTCTCAAAAATAAGTAAGTTGGTAAAGTTTATTTCATGATATTAACCAGATGTATAATGGTCTTATGAAGTACTAAGAGATTTTATTGACATATTTTCATGTGCATTTCATCCATCTACATATGCATATTGACTCATGACCAGATGGCATTATATACGCGTATATATATATATATATATATATATATATATATATATATATATATATATATATATATATATGTATATGGGATATTGGAAAGGTTATGGCGTTATATACGTACCACCACCTGATCAGTTGGTATATGTTGATGATTTGCCCACAGTGACCGAGATGATATGATGGGATGCCCTCAGAGGCGTGATGATGTTATGGCGTTATATACGTGTATATATATATATGTATATATATATATATATATGTATGTATATGGGATATGGGAAAAGGGTACGGCGTTATATACGCATCACCACCTGATCAGCTGGTATACGTTGATAATTTTGCCCATAGTGGCTGAGATGATATGATGGGATGCCCTTAGAGGCTTGACGATATTATGTACGTACAGACCTATGCATTACATGACATATACACGCATACGCATGACCTTATAAATATTTCATGATTTACAGAGCTATCCAGATTTACAGGTTGGGTTCTTTACTCCATGTTTCTTCCATGTTCTTTATATACTGATTAACATGCCTTACATACTCAGTACATTATTCGTACTGATGTCCTTTTGTTGGGGACACTGCATTCATGCCTACAGGTATAGACAATCAGTTCGACGAGCCCTCATAGTAGACGAGGTCAGTATTCAGCGAAAGATCGCTAAGACTCCACCTCATTCAGAGTGCAGCCGTGTATATAAGTCATCGTGTTAGAGTTTTGCTACATACTTATGGGTAGGCCGGTACCCTGTCCCATTTTATATCAAATAATCTTAGAGGCTTTGTAGACACATGTTTATTATATACAGTATGTCAGAGGCATTGACGGCCCATATGTATTCATGTTTTATGAACGATGGTTCATTGATATAATATTTGTCCACTTACAATTGTACATTACGAGTTGTGGCTATGTTGGCCCATGATAGTTATAAAAGGAATGAATGAGTTACAGAGTGGTTCGCTTGGGTCAGTGACACCGGGTGCCAACCACGCCTCCCAAGGTTGGGGCGTGACAAAGTGGTATCAGAGCGGGTCGTGTCCTAGAAAGTCTACAAAGTCGTGCCTACTAGAGTCTCACTTATAGGTGTGTTGCGCGTCACATTTATAATTCAGAGGCTATAGGGCATTTAGGAAATGTTAACCTTCATTTTTTTCCAGATCGTGTCATAGAGCTGAGTCGTACGAAGTCAGTATGAAGCTTTCGCTAGATTTTGTATTCATTAGAGGTGCTATCACAACAAAGCTTTAAGGCGTAGATGTAATTTCTACCTTTGTGGAATGGAGGTTATGAACGCGACAGAAAATACAATGCGATACAGAAAGGTAAGTAAGTTAAAAATGAAGAATAATTTATAAAAGGTTGTGAATAGTCGAGACTTCATATATAGTTTGGATTTTAAGTTTACTTTACAAAGGAGATCCTAGTGAAAATTTCGCAAATCTATAAGAGTTAACATTCGAGGACGAATGTTCTAAAGGGGGAAGGATGTTACACCCCATAAGTTTAAAATCCTTGATACCATTATATATATGTTTGATGTGGTATTTTGAGTAGAGCATTTTCGTAAAATTTTTGAAAATATAATTTTAAATAGTTATTAATATTACTACTTCCTAAAATGCTTTAAATTGTACACATAATATGATATAGTTTATGAGATTTTCTTTATCGTAAAGATATGAATTATTTTCTTTCACAAAAAAAGAAGGATATCTTCTTTTTTTACCATTTTAAGAATTAAGTGTACGAAAATTTGTACTTGTTATATGAGATTAGGAAAATTATAAGTTGAGAAAATATATGTATTTTAATATGGATATTTTAATGAAATAATAGTGTATGTATTGATTTTATATTGTATCACATGACTATGATAGTAAAGTATATTATAGTAAGGTGTATAAAGTGTATTAAAAATAAGTATAATTTTGAGTAATTTGAGATAATTTTTAATTATATGGGTAATTAGTTAATTATCGGGTAACAGGTCATTAACTAGTTAATTAATAAGTTAGGGGATAAGATTAAACATCCCACCCCACGTGGCAGCCCCCTTACAAATTTAGATGACTCATTAGTCATTTCTTATAGGTGGCATATTAAAGAACAGTTCTATCTTCCTCCCTTTTTCTCCTTTCTTACTTACTATTTTCTTCATTCTTGATAGAAACTCTTGTGTGTTCTTAGCTACTATTTCAGAGAACACTCCCACTTTTGGTAACAGTTTTAATTAGTTTTAAAAAAATAGAACATAATTTAGGCGCTGAAGGAAGTATTAAAGTGGTACCTAGCTAGTGAACTCTTTTGTCACTAAGCTTAATTAGGTTATATACGCAAGTTTTAGTACTGAAGTGATTAGTACATAGAATAAAATTAAAAATAAAAAGGTAGGAAAACTACTCACTGAAAGAGGCAGTTCATTTAATTTGTTAAAAGTGAATAGTTACTTTAAACAGACTACGTATCTTGTTAATTGATGAATTCAGTTTACTATTACTCTAGTCTAATTGCTATTAAGGTGTATTGGAAGCACTTGTTCCAGTATATGTCTGGTGTGATGTTAAATACTTTTCATGAAATATATTTTCCATATACTTGGTGGAGCATAAAAGCTGGTTGCATATGATAGTAGGAGAAGGGGATGGTGCGGCATAGGGAAAATACCTTTCTACTGACTGCAATTAGCACATTAACATTAGCAACGTGAGATTTTGCGATTTTAAGGGTATACGGTGCAAAAATTTTCCAAGAATATCATACGGATTTTTCCTACTCCAGGTATATTAAGGTTATCCTTTCTTTCTTTTGGCATGATCTATACGACACGAATTATATGAGCAAATGCACAAATTTCATAAATAAATTTATTCATAGAAGTATTAGAGATGTCTATTTTCTTGAATTCCCATATGTCTTATTATTCTATCGTATGTTCATGGGTCTCAAAAATACGTAAGTTGGTAAAGTTTATTTCATAATATTAACCAGAGGCATAATGGTCTTATGACGTACTACGAGATTTTATAAACATATTTTCATGTGCATTTCATGCATCTACATATGCATATTGACCCATGACCAGATGGCGTTATATACACGTATATATATATATATATATATATATATATATGGGATATGGGAAAGGTTATGGCGTTATATACGCACCACCACCTGATCAGTTGGTATATGTTGATGATTTTCCCACAGTGGCCAAGATGATATGATGGTATGCCCTTAGAGGCTTGATAATGTTATGAACATATATGTATATGGGATACGGTAAAAGGTTACGGCGTTATATACGCATCACCACCTGATCAGCTGGTATACGTTGATGATTTTGCCCACGGTGACTGAGATGATATGATGGGATGCCCTCAGAGGCTTGACGATATTATGTACGTATAGACCTATGCATTACATGACATATACACGTATACGCATGACCTTATAAATATTTCATGATTTACAAAGCTATCCAGATTTACAGGTTAAGTTCTTTACTCCATGTTTTTTCCATGTCCTTTATATATTGATTAACACGCCTTACAGACTCAATACATTATTCGCACTAACGTCCTTTTGTTGGGGATGTTGCATTCACGCCTGCAGGTATAGACAATCAGTTCGACGAGCCCTCATAGTAGACGAGGTCAGTATTCAACGAAGGATCGGTAAGACTCCACCTCATTCGGAGTGTAGCCGAGTATATAAGTCATCATGTTAGAGTTTTGCTACATACTTATGGGTAGGCCGGTACCCTGTCCTATTTTATGTCAAATAATCTTAGAGGCTTTGTAGACACAGATTTATTATGTACAGGATGTCAGAGGACTTGACGGCCCATATGTATTCATGTTTTATGAACGATGGTTCATTGATATAATATTTGCCCACTTACAATTGTACATTACGAGTTGTGTCCATGTTGGCCCATGATAGTTATAAAGGAATGAATGAGTTACAGAATGGTTCGCTCGGGTCAGTGACACCGGGTGCCAGCTACGCCTCCCAAGGTTGGGGCGTGACACTTGTCCCCGTGTGTTTGGGACATTTTTTGGCTCTGGGCCATTTTGTGAACTTGATGTTGCCTCATCGAGGGCTTACGAGTTTGAAGCTCCAACCCGTAGGTCATATGGTTTCGAGTTGTTGATGCTAGTCCCGAGTGTTCGGGACATATTTTGGCTATGGGGCCATTTTTGCAAAAAATACCGAGCTTCCTTGAAACGCGAAATGCTTTGATGAAGGGGAAAGTGTTATTTGATTACTTGGTACAAGTATACACATTTTCGCTATTAAGGGTTCGGTTATTCTATACGGACACAGTTCGTTCGACCATTTGGCCCGGTACATTATTTTCCTATCGAGACCTCATTTAGCGCATCTTGGCTTTTTCGAGTAGGTGACCTTTCGGGGGGATGCCCCCCAATATTCAAGGTTGATTGCAAAAGAAACCTTGAATACTTGTTGAGTCTTCCTTATGTAGCATATAGATTTTGCCTCGTTAAAAACCTTGCCGGTAAAACCCTTCTTAGAATAAAAACCTGATCGAAGGAAAAGAGTACAACGCATGCTTTTGAAATTTAAGGCCTTTGAGCTTTTAGCAGTAATAGCGTTTGAGCATTGATACATTCCAATTGCTTGGAAGTTGTTCGCCTTCCATGGTGCCGATTTTGTAGGACCCTTTGCCAACTATCCCGAGGACGCGGTACGGTCCTTCCCAGTTCTGACCTAGCTTTACTTCATTAGTATTTCGAGTGTTCAAGGTAACCTTCCTTAGGACAAAGTCCCCGATTCCAAAATGTCGGAGATTTGTTCTCTTGTTGTAGTATCTTTCGATCCTCTGTTTTTGTGCGGCTATTCGGACCAGCGAGGCTTCTTGATTTTCATCCAATAGTTCGAGAGCAATAGCCATGGCCTCATTATTCGAGCTCTCGGTGATGTGTCGGACTATGGAGGTGGGTTCTCTGACCTCGACCGGTATCAAAGCCTCGGCGTCGTATACCAGAGAGAAAGGCATTTCCCCCGTGCTTGATTTTGGAGTTGTTCGATATGCCCAGAGCACTTCGTGAAATATTTCTCTCCATCTTCCCTTTACGCCTTCCAGTCTCTTCTTTAAGTTTTGAATAATGGTTTTGTTTGTGGACTCGGCTTGGCCGTTTGTACACGGGTGATAGGGTGTTGACAGGATCCTTTTAATCTTGTGATCCTCGAGAAACTGAGTCAATTTGCTTCCGATGAATTGCTTCCCGTTATCATATGTTATCTCAGAAGGAATTCCGAATCGGCATATGATGTGGTCCCAGATGAAATTAATGACTTCTTTTACCCTTATTTTTTTGAAGGCCTATGCTTCAACCCATTTCGAGAAGTAGTCAATAATAAATAAAATAAATCTAGTTTTACCTGGCGCCGTTGGTAGAGGTCTGACGATGTCCATCCCCTATTTCATGAATGACCATGGTGACAAAACTGAATGTAGTTGTTCACTAGATTGGTGGATCATTGGGGCGAATCTTTGGAATTTGTCACATTTGCGGACAAACTCTTTGGCATCCTTTTCTATGTTGTCCCAATAGTAGCCTGCCCTGATTATTTTTCGAATTAAGGTATCGGCATCGGAATGATTTCCGCAGGTGCCCTCGTGGATCTCTTAGAGCACATACTCAGTATCTCCCGGCCCCAGGCATACTGCTAGAGGGCCATCAAAGGTTCTTCTGTAAAGAGTTCTGCTTTTGTCGAGCGAGAATCGGGCTGCTTTGGTACGTAAGCCCTCCACTCTTTTGGGTTCGTGGGTAGCTTTCCGCTCTCCAAATAGTCGATATATTTATTTCTCCAATCCCATGTTAGGCTAGTGGAGTTGAACTCGGCGTGGCCTTCCTCGATCCTTGACTTGGACAGTTGAACAACAGATCCAGGGAGTATGCCATCTTCCTAGACGGACGATCCCAGGTTTGCGAGTGCATCGTCTTCGCTATTCTCCTCTCGGGGTATGTGGACCAGGGTCCATTCTTTGAAGCAGTGCAATGTGATTAGAATTTAGTCTAAGTATCTTTGCATCCTATCTTCCCGAACCTCGAAGCTCTCATTTACCTGATTTACCATCAGGAGGGAATCGCATTTCGCTTCGATGACCTCAGCTCTGAGGCCTTTGGCCAATTCGAAACCTGCAATCATAGCCTCATACTTAGATTTATTGTTAGTTAACCTTATGGTTTTTAAAGATTGTCTAATCACGCCGCCCGTAGGTGGCTTTAGGACTATGCCGAGCCCGGACCCTCTTACGCTCGAAGCACCGTCAGTGAACAAGGTCCATATCCCCGAGGATGTGCCTATTTTGTAGCAAAAGTTCCTTCTCGACCTCAAGTACGAGAGAGGGAGTGAAGTCGGCTACGAAGTCTGCCAAAATTTGAGACTTTATAGCCGTTTGAGGCTGATACTTGATATCGTATCCCTCGAGTTCGATAGCCCATTTGACCAACCTGCCCGATAATTCGGGTTTATGCAATATGCTTCGAAGGGGGTACGTTGTTAAAAGGCAAATATGATGACATTGAAAGTAAGGTTTCAATTTTTGAGATGCACTTATTAATGCAAGAGCTAGTTTTTCCAGATGCGGATACCTGGTTTCGGCGTCACCCAGGGTCCGACTTATATAATAAACAGGGAATCGCGTACCTTGTTCTTCTCAGACCAGCACGACACTTACCGCTATCTCGGATACGGCCAGGTACAAATACAATGTCTCGTCCTCTTTTGGGGTGTGGAGCAGATGTGGGCTCGTCAGGTATCGCTTCAACTCCTCCAAGGCGCGTTGGCACTCCGGAGTCCATTCGAAGCTATTTTCCTTTTTAAGAAAGGAGAAGAAATGATGACTTCTGTCCGATGATCTTAATATAAATCGGCCCAGGGTTGCTATCCGCCCGGTCAGCCATTGTAGACCTTTACGTTATTTACCACCGTGATTTCTTCGATGGCTTTGATTTTATCGGGGTTGATATCGATTCCTCTGTTCGATACCATGAAACCCAAGAATTTGCTCGATCCTACCCCGAAGGCGCACTTCTCGTGATTGATTTTCATGTTGTAACTTCTGAGGATGTCGAATGTTTCCTGCAAATGAGTCAAATGGTCCCCTGCGTACAGGGACTTAACTAGCATATCGCCAATATAAACTTCCATGGATTTTCTTATTTGATGTTCGAACATTTTATTAACTAGGCGCTGATATGTGGCCCCTACGTTTTTTAGCGCGAAGGGCATTACACTGTAGCAGTACGTACCGTACTTTGTGATAAACGAAGTCTTTTCTCTATCCTCGGGGTTCATCTGAATTTGATTATACCCCGAATAGGTGTCGAGGAAAGTAAGGGTTTCATGGCCGGCCATGGCATCGATCAATCGGTCGATGTTGGGCAGTGGGAATGAGTCCTTTGGGCTGCCCTATTTAGATCTTTATAATCTACGCATATTCTTAGTTTATTCCCCTTTTTAGCAACTACCACCACATTGGCCAGCCATTCGGGATATTTAACTTCCCTAATAGACCCTATTTTGAGGAGCTTTGTTACCTCGTCTTTGATGAATGCATGCTTTATCTCGGATTGGGGTCTCCTTTTTTGCTTCACCAGTTTGTATCTAGGGTCAACGCTTAGTCAATGGTGCCTATCTCCGGTGGGATCCCTGTCATGTCTAAATGAGACCAAGCAAAGCAATCGATGTTGTTAATAAGGAATTGGATTAGTTTTTTTCCTGAGTTCGGGGGTTAATCCCGTCCCTAGGTACACCTTCCGATCTGGGAGATGCTCGACCAATACGGCTTGCTCCAATTCTTCAATAGTCAAATTTGTTGCATCTGATTCTTCGGGGGCAATGAAAGTTCTGGGAGCGAGGAAGTCTTCTTTATCATCCTTGGGGGTTGGTCAGTTTTCCAGCTCTTCCGAGGTGGCGTGCACAGAATTCGGTACCTCTTCATGGACCACAAACATTTCCTTCGCCGCGTGTTGCTCTCCATACACTGTTTTATTCCATCCTTTGTCGGAAACTTCATCATCTGATGCAGGGTCAATGTTACCGCCTTCATATTATGTATCCACGGACTACCGAGCAATGCATTGTACCTTGTATCACCTTTAACAGAGTATCTTGAACTGTATCAGATATGTTAATATGGAGGGTGATCTCTCCTTCTGTTTCCTCGCTGGCAATATTGAAGCCGTTGAGGATTCGGGATGTAGGTATGACCTGATCGAGCAATCCGAGTTGTTCTACCACCGTCGATCTAATTACATTGGCCGAGCTACCTGGATTCACGAGTACACATTTAATTTGGATGTTATTTAAGAGAAACGAGATTACTAGCGCATAGTTGTGTGGATGAGACAGAGTTTCAAAATCTTTTTCGCTGAATGCGAGGATGTCCTCAGATGCCCAGCCCCAGGCTTGCCCTTGCGTTGTCGTAGAAACCTTTATCCGCTTGATCCCGGACCCCTGGGGAATGTCGGTCCCTCCGATAATCATATGAACTATGTGCCGAGATTTTCCTACTTCGCTTCCCCTGTTCATTTCTCTTTCTCCCCGGGCGATGTTCTTCCGAATGTCCAGTTGATTTTCTCGGCGTATACTCCTGTCAACGTGAGAAATTACGCCGATTCATTGAGAGTTGTGTGATACCACATCCACGGGAATTGGTCCTGGTGCATTCTCATGGTTTCGGGGTGATACACCAACACCTGGAACATCCACACCATTCTCTCCATGGTCTTCACGGTTGTTGTTTTCACGTGCATTTACTGAGTTAGATATTTTGACCTGAAATCAAAGATCTTAGACAAGAAAAAGCATGAAAGATAACTTGAGTTATGTAGTAAAACCAGCAACAAAATAATCACTATTATTTTTATCCCCACGGTGGGTGTCAAACTGTTTACCTTGAAAATGGTAATTACAATTAAATTTGATTGTGCGGTTCTAAAAATACGTGATCTATTTTTATGCTAGTTATTTAGGCAATAAATGTTAAGTAAGAGACTAGGAAACAAGATAAGAGCTTGTAGATAGTATAATGACCAAACTAGAGGGCTGAAAATCGGGGCCTCGAGCTGGCGTATACGGGCCTCGAGGTCGAATTGGATGCTCGGCTAGGAGCAATCGAGAGGGGATTAACAGTTATGATGGCTTTGATGGAAGCCTTTTATAATCAATAATGGGTAATAAATGAAGAACAATAAACAGAACACAATGAATATAAACAATAAATGCAAGTAATGAGATCAAGGGAATATATTAGAAAGCAGAGAGAATGTTCTTATGTATTCAATATTGAGCATCAGATCCTCCCAAAATGACAAGGGTCCTCTTTTATATATAAGGGGAAAACCCAACATAGTACAAACACATGTGTAATTATTACATAATGTAGCTGGTACAACCACTCAATCAACCTGGTGTAGACTGTCACTGTTTGCACAGGCGTTTGTCAGAAGATACAGCTCCTAGGGAACTTCCCGCTTATCGGCAATAAACGCTGGTCCATTGTGCCCCGATATCGGACGCGAAGACTCCCCGAAGGCATCGAACCCCGGGCTATCTTCCGGGGCTGTCACGACCCAAAATCCACTAAGGGTCGTGATGGGGCCAGACACTGCTGTCAAGCAAGTCAATCATAAATACTTAATTTAGGACTTGTTTTAATAATGTTGAAAACTATGATTTTTTCCTTCAATTGTACTAGTAAAGGATAACCGTTTCGAATTAAATAAAAATGTTTGAAATTAATACAAATACCCCATAATCATCCCAGAATCCGGTGTCACAAGTGCATGAGCATTTACTAGGGAATGACATAAAAATACAGTAACTGTCTGGAATAGAAGTGGACAGAAATGAAATAATACAATACAATATTCTGAAGGAGACTCTGCTGGCTGCGGGGCGTCTCGATAAATGCAGCTCACCTAAGTCTTCGTACCAACCATGCCGTTATGCAACTACGCCACACGTGGACCTGTGCAACAAAAATGCACAGCAAGTGTAGTATGAGTACGAAAACAACGTGTACCCAGTGTGTATCCCGTCTAATCTCGAAGAAGTAGAGACGAGAAGTCGACTTCGACACTTACTAGTGGTCCAATAGTAATATATTATAAAGCGAATAATCGGATTTATTAAAAATGGTAGCAAATTCAAGTAAGTCAAGAAACAAGTAAACATTTCTTTCTATATTAAGAAGTTTCCAAATTGATAATCTATTACTTATTAATTTATCTCAAGCCAGGGAGAGCAAATATCAACATCTATAAATCTCAAGGCAAGCAATACAAGCATGCGCAAATCATGTCGAGGTCGTACAGCCCGATCCAACAATATTTAAATTGTGCACTACCAGAGGGTCGAATGGCGCGAACTATAGATGCATCTATTTAATCTACCGAGGCGTTCGGCCCGTTCCACAGTATATAAACACATTCAAACAGTCAATCAAGAACTCATCAAGGAGCAAATTATCCAAGAAAAGGATATTTCTCTATTAAAGAAATCAAAAAACGATGACTAGCCTTTTAAAAATCATTTACATGTTCGATATGTTTTAAGCATTTTTAAATTAACAACAAGATTCCAAATATTGCACGTAAAGCATGCTTTTAGGGTCCTAAACTACCCGAACTTAAGCATAATAGTAGCTACGCACAGACTCTCATCACCTCGTGCGTATGTAGCCCCCACAAATAGAAGCACATATCTAATTAATTCACCTATGGGGAGAATTCCCTCTTACAAGGTTAAAAAGGAGGCTCACCTCGCTCCGAAGTCTATGTTCCGATTTAAAAACGCGCTCAAACCTCCAATTCGGAGCCGAACGATCCAAAACTATTCAAATGGGGTAAGAACTAGTCAATACATACTCAAAAGTTTATAATTTGATTATTAAACCAATTTTCCAACCCTAAATGCAAGGATTCCTAAAATTCACCCTCGGGCCTACGTGCCCGGATTCCGATAATTCTTGAAGAAAGTTGTTACCCATTCTTATTTTTATCAAAACCCTAGGATTTTCATCTAAACCCTTGATTTTCCCAAATTTTCACATGTTAATCTACCCATAATCTATGTATTTAACTCATGTTTGTGTAGAAATTACTTACCTCAAAGTGCTAGGTGAGAGCCCTCTTCCAAAAGCTCCAAAATCGCCCAAGAGATGAAAGGAAATGAGCTTAAAGGACTAAGTCTCGAAATTAATAGCTGTGCACATGCCTCAGATGTCGCATTTGCGACACCTGGTTCGCAAATGCGACGGTCGCAATTGCGACAAAACAATCGCAAATGCGAACATGGGCCTCCCCTGCCAAGGTCGCAAATGCGACCAACGAGTCGCAAATACGGACTCTGCTAAGGTCGCAAATGCGACCAAAACATTGCAAATGCGAACTCTGCCTCAGGCCAGGCTCCATCGCAAATGCGAACTATTTCTCGCATTTGCGAGACCTGCAACTGCTGCTAAGAACACCAAAAAATCTAGTGTGTTTCCAACCTCTCTCGCACGTCCGAAACTCACCCGAGGCCATCGGGACCTTAACCAATTATACCAACATGTCCCAAAACATGATACGAACTCGCTCGAGGCCTCAAATCACATCAAACAACGTCGAAATCATGAATCTCACTCCAATTCAAGCTTAATAAACTTTAAAATTTCAAACTTCTACTTTCGTTGCTTAAACCTATCAAATTACGTCCGATTGACCTCAAATTTTGCACTCAAGTCATATTTGATATTACGGACCTACTCCAACTTCCGGAATCGAAGTATGACCCCGATATCGAAAAGTCCACTTCCGGTCAAACTTCTCAAAAACCATCAAATTTCTATCTTTAGCCAAATGACTCCAAAATGACCCACGGACCTCCGAATTCACTTCCGATCGCGCTCCCAACACCAGAATCACCATACGGAGCTATTCCCAAACTCGAAATCCCAAATGGATATCGATAACACTGAAATGCACTTCAACCCAAACTTCTGAAATTCTTCAAAAATGCTAACTTCCACAATAGGTGCCGAAATATACCCGGATCTTCCAAAACCCGATCCGGACATATGCCCAAGTCTAAAATCATCATACGAACCTACTGGAACCTTCGAATCTCGATTCCGAGGTCGTTTACTCAAAACTCCAATCTTAGTTAATTCTTTCAACTTAAAGCTTCCGAAATAAAATTCTCTTTCCAAATCAATTCCGAACTTCCCGAAATTCGATTCTGACCCCGCATACAAGTCATAATACCTAAAGTGAAGCTGCTCATGGCCTTAAACCGCAGAACGACGCGCTAGAGCTCAATGACTTGTCGATTGTAAAATTGGTCTTCCCGATTTTAGCCGTATACAAAAATACTGTATATAAGATGTATGCTTGACGAATTCTATAAAATAAAAAATTGTATGCAAGTCGTATATAAATTCTATGTGTTTGACCAGATATGTACATATTTTGTAAAAAAAAAAAAAAAAAACTAGCTACATTTTGTAAATAGAAAAACCTAGCTGAAACGGGTAAATATTATCCTAATTGTGTATCTATAATAAATATTCACCGAAAGAAATGGAAAGAAGGAAAGAAAAGAAAATGAGGCCTAGGTGTGCTATTTCATTTTGTGAATGCCCTATTCAGTATATTTCTCCAAGAAAAAAGAAGAGCACATGATTTTCTTTCCGTGGTCATTATCCCCAAAATTAAGGTGTTACAATTAGAACTGCTAACAGTTTATTCAAATCAGCTACATAATTAGTGTAACATTGAAAGTTTTAGGACCTCTTGTGTGTTTTATGAGTCCTATTATAAATTAGGATTTCTTCAAAAGTTTATTATCTATGACAATATATCGTCCAATATTTTATGTCTTTTCAATCTAGAGGGGATTTACATATATAATATATCTAGTTTTACGGTGACTATTGAAGTTATACTTATATTGCATAAAAATTTACAAGTTTACCTGCTTTAGGCTCAATTTCAGTTAGCGAATTTGAAGTTGAAATTCGCGTTTGAAGTTGCAAACTTAAGATGCACTTCAGATTGTTTTAGTCTAAATCATGCACTTAAGACTTTTTTTAGTCTGAAGTGCAAAAATTACGCCTAAGATGCACTTAAGACTTAATTGGCCAGTGCAACTAATTTTTTTATGCACTTGACTTTAGTCTAAACTCTGAAGTGCGAATTGCCCATAAATAAAAATTTCTTCGTTCCAGCACCCAAATCTATTTCAAATGAGCTCAAATTTGAAACATAACAACAAATCTAACAAACTCATTTTGCAACTAAGAGGAAGAAGAAGAAACCTCAAGCAGTAGCAAAGAGAGGAGCATCACATCAGCTCACTACTGTAAAATACCATAAATCGTCTTAAAATCTTCTCATAAACATCATGTAAATCCATTGTCACCTTTGCTTTCACAGCAACTAAGAAAAAGAAGAAAAAGAAGAAAAAGAAGGGAGGAGAAAATAGTCTGAAGTTACCTGTACTTTGAGTAATAATTAATTTTTTTTAAAAATTAATACAAGTTAAATGAGGGTGATCAAATAGCGCGCCCCGTGAAATTTTTACCAATCTCATTCCTCAACCATCTACAACCAAATGCCTTTTAGAATCCGAATGGGCTTTTCTTTTCCTTTCTTTTTTGTGATATGAAAAAGGAAATATGAACTCTTAGTAGCCACGCACTGTGTTTTTCAGTTTCCAAATAATAAGTTTGAAGGGTTGGGAGAAAATAAAAAGTTTAGAATTAATACTGCATGAACGAGAATAAGCTTTATGAATATGCAATTAAATCAGGCTTCTTTACAACCATTATTCATGGAAATATAGATACATTAAGCAAGAAGCAGCAAAGGGAAAAAACGCAAAAAAGATCTTTCACTCGTATACCTTATTTTTTTGTATTTGCATGCTTTTAATGCTTCTATCGAATTTGAGCAAATTATTCCAGCAGCTACGACCAACAAATGTCAGGAAGACCAATAAACAAATCAGTCTCCACCTCTGTATTCTGGACACTATGGCTACAGCTTGCCGTTTCTTTCTGTTGGGATATTCGTGTTAGGGGAGGTGGTGGTGCTTCTGGTTTCCGCCTTAGCCCACACTATCAACATGATGATAAGAATTGTCAACAAAACCAGTTCATACATAAACTTTATGAGTAATATTTTGGACACTGATGTTATTTAGAACTTTTACAAGATTAGATTAAGTTGATTTTGACAAGAAAATGGACCTTGGACTTAATAACTCCAAACTCTAGTTTATGAGGTTAGAATTACCTAAGACCATATAAGAAGTCCAATTTTCCTTCTCATAGCCAATATGGGACTCAATGGCCCTGTACGCTTAGGACTGAACATCTAGAGTGTGAACAAAATAAGATGGGGGTCAAACATCGAGTAAACAACAAAGTGAGAATTCTGATACCATGATAAGAAAATGAACTTTGGACCTAACTCTACCCTGAAAGTTAGCTCACGAGATGAGGATTGCCCAAAACCATATAAGAAGTCCAAATTTCCTTCCCACATCCGAATGGAACTCAACGGACTTACAACAACAGGTAATTTCTCATATCAAGATTGATATGGTAACCTAGAAAGCAGAGTAATTAACGACCTCTTCTAACTGGTATGGTATATAATTTTTTTTACTGTTAATGCATATAACTTAAACTCATATTTTAGACAGGCTTCAAACTTTAATTATTGGGTCTAAGATTGCTTTAGCATTAACATTAGTCGTATATAATTGCAGAGTTTACTCTCACATGTGGTTCTTGGAATTGAACATGCAGTTTCATAAACTGTAGAGCTTCATTGATCTAAACCCCTTTAAGTTAATTTAGTTTAGAAGAATAAACCAAAAAAAATGATACAAACATGGCCCCGACCACTTTGACAAGATATATTATTATTATTCGGCAGAGCAGATATATGGGAAACTTAATTAATTCACCTCTTCAGATAACCTTTCATTTTCTTCAAGCAATTGTTTTTCCTGCACAAGAGGAAACAAAAGGCTGCTAGTAGAGGGAACATTTAAATAAGTAGTACTAATTAATAAACACCCTGAAATGCGTTGAAGTTGTTTCATCATACCTTGGCTTTTAACCGTTCTATTTCGTCCTTCAATAATTGAGTCTAGAAAATGACCAATAAACAACTGGTTAATCAATGAAGGCAAATCACTTATACATTTTAGGAGTCACCAATTACCAAAGAGGAAGAAAAGGGAATCAACTCCTCTTTGCAGGACACATATTGGTTACACTATCCGCGTATATAATTTAAATTGGTATATTAATACCTTTCTTGCCCTGATATTCTTCAGGCTTTTTTCCAGCTGGCTGTCGATCTCTTGAAGTTCATTCATTGAACATGATCCAATACCTTGACCCATTAGCTTCCTAAGCATTTCAAATTCAAGATTGCACTGAATATGCTGAGAAATATAAAAGAGAGAGTATCACAATGAAGAATGCAGGGGGAAATGTAACTGCTAGCACAATACCTCTTAGAAACTTCAAGGATCTCGATCTTCTTTGCTATGTTTGCTGTTTCTTCCTTCAAGTGCTGCAAATCAAAATCAATTACTATGTAATAGCATGAGGAGAAAACATGGGGAAAATTTCCACGAGGTGAAAAAAAAAAGAATTGCTTATCTGATCCATCTTTACATCACAACTAACAACTTTATGTTCTTTGGGGTGATCATTTCATTTACTGATTGAATATAAACATATATATTACAAAATTATAAACACGTAATAATGGGGGATTGAATTGATCCATGTTTGAGTAATAAATGATGAAGTAAATGTATATTCATCTTTTGGGGGCAAAGTAGGGCATGTTATGTTGGAATAGTAGTGGAATAACAAAAATAATACTGCAATATTATATTATTGAAATCAAAATAGCAAAAATATATTTGGAGAATAGGGGCATGAGGCCTGACCTTCTCAGAATCTCAAAAATAATTGGCATTTCAAACTCGAGAACAAAAGAGACTATAGTGTAGTTTGTATAGGTGCTTTACAATGTACTTCTTATAGATATCCCTATCAGGAAGGTCTATCTACTGAGATCCTACTACAAAATCATCCTAGGGAGTTAGAAACTAATTTATTCTTGCTATTTATCTATGCAGTTTTTCTATCCACTCCAATTCTTTCCTATTTTGCTGCATGTGCATTCTCATCTCAACTCTGCAGAATCCCTCCTCCTTGATTTTCTGCCATACTTTCTCAGCCCATGGTACCTTGTTTTGCCATAGAGCTACATTCCTTGCCTTCCGTTTGCCATATATAACTGCTGCCATTATTGTTATCACAAAAGCTGTACATAGTTTCTCTTTAATTACTCTGCTCAGTCTTTTCCAGATCCCCTGTAGATCAAGCTATCTGAGTCGAATACCCAGCTAGTTAAGCATTGCTTCAATACATTTTCTGGAGGATTGACAGTTAAAGAATAGTGGTTGCAAGGATTTATCATCTGCACCACCAAGTAAGCATGTTCTATCTTGTCTTATACCATATTTGTTTAGTCTATCCAAAGTTGTATAAAGTTGTTGCAAGGATTCATCATCTGCACCACCAAGTAAGCATGTTCTATCTAGCCAGCATATAAAGTTGTGTTTTGGTAGGTTATTCTTGTTCCATACCCATCTTTCATAAGGCCATTGTTCTACCTTCCCTCGACTCTATTTATATCCTTTCTTTACTGTATATTTGTTTCTTTCCTGTAGCCACCCTTTCTGTATAAAACCAGGAGAATAATTATTCTTGATTGTACATATTTTCTTCAAGTGCCAAGCGCAGTCCTGAGGAGGTTGATATTGCCACCATTTTGCATCTTTTAAGTATATATGGTTTACCCATTGAACCCATAATGTATCACTCTTTTTGGCTATATTCCACAGATACTTGGCTAGAGCTGCATCATTCCAGGTTATGCATTCTGAGATGACAAGTCCTCCCTCTCTTTTTGGTCTACATACTATGTCCCATGCCACTAGTGGGGCCCTACTACTTATTGCTTTCGCATCCCACAGATAGTTCCTGCATATGCTAATAATGCTCCATTGTCTTCTTTGGTAGCATGAAGATAGACGCACAATAGGTGTGAAGGTGCATTAGTACTGCATTTATAAGCTGCACTTTCCTTGCATAGTATTGGTTCCTCAACCGCTACCCTTTGATTTTAATCAGCAACTTGTTCATTAACATTTCACAATCCACATCATTCAACTTCTTTGATGATACAGGCACCCCAGGTATATGAATGGTAATGCACCTCTTTGATAACCTGTTAACTCACATAAATTTGCTATCTCTAGCACATTCATGTTTGCACAATATACATTGGACTTGCTTACATTTACTGTTAGACCTGATGCCTTTGAAAAATTCTCAAACCCTCTAAGCATTAATAGCACAGCATGAAATTCTCCTTTACAAAATATTAAAACATCATCACCAAAGCATAAGTGGTTTAACTTCATCCCTTTACTTCTTGTATGATATGCAAACCCCTCATGTTTTGCTAAATAGGCTATAATTCTGGTGAAGTATTCCATGCACACCATAAGTAGGAGTTGTAAAATTGGGTCACTTTGCCTAAGTCCTCTCCTCCCATTAATATTGTCATATGTTCCTCCATTCAACGCAATATTATACGGGAGTGTGGATGCATGCCATTATCACATTATGAATTTCCTAGGAAAATTCATTGCATAGAGCATTTCTTCAACAAATTCCTATTCCACTGAGTCATAGGCTTTCTTTAAGTCGATCTTGATCAAACAAATTTTGATGAAGTTCTTTCTTACCTTACCAAGTCTTGGCACACCAATATATTCTGCTTAATTGTTCTTCCAGCCATAAACGCACTTTGATTGGGTGAAATAATGCTGGGCAGAACCGTCTTCAGTCTATTGCACAACATTTTGGAGATAGTTTAGATTGTATTGCAGCATGCAATGGGTCTATAGTCTCCAATTGTTGTCGCAATACTTCCTTTTGGTATGAGTGTGATCAGTGTACTATTTTAGGCGAAGAGCATTCTTCCTTCTTGAAAGAACTCCAACACTTCACATGTTACATCCTTCCCAACTATGTCCCAACTATCTTTAAAAAATTGACTCGCATAACCATCTGGTCCTGGTGCTTTATCTCTTGGAATATCCCATAAAGCTTTCTTGACCTCGTCACTTGAGAATTATGTTTCTAACATGTTTCTTTGATAAGCTGTTATCACCTTTCCTGCTTTAATTATGTTACTGGCCACATGCACCCTTTTGTATTGTGCAGTCCCCAGCAATGCTTTGTAGAATTCCTAAAATGCTTCTGCTACTTCCTTTGTTGAGGTCACTGTTGTTCCATGTATATTCTTCGCTGTAAAAACTATATTTATTGTTCTTCTTGCCTTTATCATGTTGTGGAAGAATTTGGTATTCTGGTCTCCATATTTTAACCATTGCACTTTACTTGTTTGCTTTAGGAATTCATCTCTAGCCTTCTTCCAATAGATACATTGTTTTGTCGGCATGACCTCCTAATTTATCAGCTTCTCATTTCTAGGATCCTGCTGCCTGACAGACCCATGGATTCTGCATTGCTTTATCTGCTTGCTTTTCTGCTTCTGTATCTTTGTTTAACTTCATGAATATTCTCTTTAGTCTGTTTATCTTCCCTACCAGCTTGTACATTTTTGTCCCATATATGTGTTTAGACCAGCTTTCACTCACCCTTGTCTTGAAGTCCTCAACTAGACTCCACATGTTATAGTATTGGAGGTTTGGAGACAGACTCTTGAGTCTAAGGGTTTCAAATTGAGCAGGTCTAAGGCAGAGTACCTAGAGTGCAAGTTTAGCGTTGAGTCGAGGGAAGTAGGCGGGGACGTGAGGCTTGGGTCACAGGTCATCCCCAAGAGAGATAGCTTCAAGTACCTTGGGTCGATCATTCAGGGAGACGGAGAGATCGACGAGGACGTCACTCACCGCATAGGGGCGGGCTGGATGAAATGGAGGCTTGCATCTGGAGTCTTGTGTGACAAGAAAGTGCCACCGATACTCAAAGGTAAGTTTTATAGAGTTGTGGTTAGACCGGCCATGTTGTATGGGGCAGAGTGTTGGCCGGTTAAGAACTCTCATATCCAGAGGATGAAAGTAGCAGAGATGCGGATGCTGAGGTGGATGTATGGGCACACTAGGATACACAAGATTAGGAATGAAGATATTAGGAAGAAGGTGGGTGTCGCCCCTATGGATGACAAGATACGGGAAGCGAGGCTCAGATGGTTTGGGCACGTGCAGAGGAGAAGCCTTGATGCACCAGTGAGGAGGTGTGAGCGGTTGGCCGTGGTGGGTACGAGAAGAGGTAGAGCGAGACCTAAGAAGTATTGGGGAGAAGTGATCAGGCAGGACATGGTACGACTGCAGATTTCCGAGGACATGGCCCTTGATAGGAAGGCCTGGAGATCAAGCATTAGGGTTGTACGATAGGGGTTGTAGAGCTTTCCTTACTTCATACCGGGGGTGAGGCGGGGTTGGATTAGGGTTGACCTTAGATGACTTGCAGTTTATGTTGAACCCACACTATTCTTGCTGTTTATCTTAGCCCCAGGCCTTAGACCCTGGTTACTGTTAGTGCATGTCATTCATCTTTTGGTTTTTATGCTTCTGTTACTATTATGGTTTCTACTGGAGTTACTAATGAATTCTCTTTTCTTGTTTGTTATTTCCGTCTTTCTGAGCCGAGGGTCTATCGGAAACAACCTCTCTGCCCTATCGAGACAAGGGTAAGGTCTGCGTACATATTACCTCCCCAGACCCCACTATGTAGGATTTTACTGGGTAGTTATTGTTGTTGTAATGATCAAACAGTCCCTCTTGCATATATGCACGTCAGAAGCAGGATGGCTACAAAATCAATCTTTTTTATCAATACCTTGTCGATTCTACTTATTACTCTATCGAGACCCTGTTGCTTGTTATTCCATTTTTATCAGAAGACTTCATATCAAATAAGTCACAGTAGTCTAGGGGTGTCAATGGATATTTGAAAACCGACTAAACCGACCGAACTGCACCAAACCGAACCGATTTTTAGGTTTCTTTCAAAAAACCCGTAGATTTTTATATAAATCTATAACTGTACCGATAATTAGGGTAGGTTTTTTATTTTATAAAAATAAACCGAAAAAATACCGAACCGTACAAAATAAATTTTATATGTGAAAAATATATTTATATAGTAAGTTTAAATATAATAAAGCATTAAATTTTTCTTTGGGTCTTGGAATTATGAAAACTATTACAAGCCAACAAGTAATTAAACTCAAAATACCTATTCCTAAAACCTATTATGCTACTTCTACTTAAACTAAGTTATTTCAAGTATTTGTATTAGCAAGACACAAAGTATTCTAGCAATTATGATTAGTATTGAATATGTTTCCTTTCATATAATTTAGATTTATCTTTTTGAATATTTAATCTTCTATTGACTTTATTCTTGGGTCCCAACTTGGTTAATATCTTTCCACTCGTGTGATTGATATTTTCTTTGCTTTTACTTGGATGCTTTTATGTTGCTGTAGAATAGTTGATGGATCTATACTCTAGTTATCTTTCATGTTTTTTTAATTCATCACCCTTTAAACGGTAAAAATATCTATAGACTTTTGCTAGGTCATATAAAAGAACATATGCTACTGCATTCTACGTCTACTAGTGAATTTTACATGACATTAAAAGAAATACCAAAAAATAATCGAACCGTACTGATACCGAAGAGAAACCGACGTGATTGGGATGGTTTCGAAAAGTTTAATTTTGGTTATACATAATAGAATAACCGAAAAAAGGGTATGGTATAAATTTTATAAAATAGTTGACCGAACCGAACCATTGATACCCCTACAGTAGGCCACAAGGTTTCTAAAGTCTCTGATTTCGGCAATTCTTCCTACTTTGTCCTCTTGATGTAGTAGAGAGTTGAAATTTCCCATCACAACCCAAGCACCTTGCATTTGTCCAGCTAACAGTTCAATGTCTCTCCACAATGTCTTTCTCAATGCGTGATCATTATATCCACACACCATTGCGATGTTGAATTTCTTCCTTGTTCTTAAATGAATAATCTCACTATGAATTAGTTGCTCAGTTACCATTCGCTACAAATAATTAAGGTTTCCACAATAGCCACACCCTTCGTGCTGGATGGGATGAATGATTGATAACATAAGTGTGAGGTCCATACTTCACCTACTACATTGAATAAAAGAAAAAGAAAAAGGAGTGATTGACGGGGAGAAAAACAAAACAGTGGGTGCCAATGGTTTGCAATTGCTAATTGCAATGAACTAATTTATCTAATTGGTTTCTTGGGCAGCAATGATAGCTATAAATAGCAGCCTCATTCTCTCAATTCAAACATACCAAATCGAAAGAATCAACAGAGATTTAGAGAGAGTAATCCACAGATTGTAGTATGTGAGATAAATAGTGAGTGGGAGTAATATTGTAGTGAGGTGTTTAAAATAAAGAGTGTTACTTCTTTCGAAGTTGTAGTAGTCTCATGACACTACCAAGTTGTAATATTATAGTGGTATTATATTGTTCCGCTCAGGTATTGTAATTTACCCCGTTAAAATATTTGGTGTTGTTGTTACTCTCTTATGTCATTGTTATTTACCGTGAATATTATTCCTGGGCGGGATATATATTATTTTTTATCCCAACAACGTGGTATCAGAGCCATGACGAATAATAGTCCGCTGTCTTTTTAGTACCCCCGTCTGACAAAAGATAATTATGAGAAATGGTGTCTACGTATGAAAGCCAATCTTGGCTCCCAGGATGTGTGGGAAAGGGTAGATAGAGGGTATGCAAAACCCGATAATGAGGAAGCTCTGCCTCAAAATGAAAAAGAGGTCTTGGCAAAGACAAAGAAGAAGGATCAACAAGCCTTCATGCTCATCCACTAACGTTTGGATGATGCCATGTTTGAGAAGGTGGCAAATGCTACCACCTCAAAGGAAGCTTAGGAGATTTTACAAAATTCTCTTCAAGGAGTTGACAAGGTGAGGAAGGTAAAACTTCAAACTCTAAGGGCTGATTTTGAAGTTTTAAAAATGAAAGAATCTGAATGCGTTTCGGATTATTGTTCAAAAGTGAAGGCTGTTATAAATCAATTGAGACGATACGGGGAGGACATAGAAGATGTCCGTGTGGTAGAACAGATCCTTCGCACTTTAACACCTAAATTTGATTTTGTGGTGTGTGCTATTGAAGAGTCTAAAGATTTAGACTCAATGATGGTGGAGCAATTGGAGGGTTCTTTACAAGCCCGCGAAGAAAAAATCAAAAGGAGACAAGAAGTGCCACTAGAGAAACTTCTTAAAACTCAGGCATCCTTCAAGGATTATGGAGGTGAAAAGAGCTATCGAGGGAATGTACGGGGACGAGGCCGTGGCGGTCATGGACGAGGAAGAAGTAACAGTAACAACTTCAACAATGAAGCTAAAATCCACCAAATATTCAGAGGTCGTGGTCGTGGACAAAGAGGAGGAAGAGGGCGTGGCTACTACCAAGAAAATAATGGACAAAGGTATAACAAATCAAAAATTAAGTGTTATAATTGTCATAAATTTGGTCATTACTCTTGGGAATGTCGTAGCAATGTTAAGAAAAAAGCTAACCTTGTTGACGACAAGAAAGAAGAAGTTGAGTCAACGTTGTTGATAGCACTCAAGGAAGAAGACAGGGATGATTGCAGCTCGTTGTATTTGGACATTGGAGCAAGCAATCATATGTGTGGATGCAAAGAAAAGTTTGTGGAGATCAATAAAACGGTGAGAGGTAATGTTTCTTTTGGAGATACCTCAAATATTCAAATCGAAGGGATAGGTACAATTCTGATCTCCTGTAAAGATGGTAGTCACAAGCTAATTCAAGATGTTTATTATGTACCAAAATTAAAAAGTAATATTTTGAGTTTGGGCCAACTTCTTGAAAAGGAATATGATATCCACATGAAAAATATGCATCTTTGGCTTAGAGATTCAAGTGGAATTCTAATTGCTAAAGTGCATATGACAAAGAATAGATTATTTTCTCTGAATCTTAAAATAATTGATGCAAAGTGTTTGAAGGCTAATGTGCAAGATGAATCATGGTGTTGGCACATGCGATTTGGGCACTTGAATTTTGAAGCACTCAAATCAATGGGAGAAAAGAACATGGTGCATGGGATACTATCAATCAACCATCCCAATCAATTGTGTGAATCTTGTCGTCTTGGAAAACATGCGAGGAGTTTTCCAAAGGAGGCTATGTCAAGATCAACCAAGCCGCTCCAGCTTGTTCACACTGTTGTGTGTGGACCAATCAATCTACCTTCTTTTGGTAAAAGTAAATACTTTCTGCTTTTTATTGATGAATTTAGTAGAAAGACTTAGGTTTATTTCTTGCACCAAAAATCTGAAGCTTTTGCTGCTTTTAAAAATTTTCAAAGTACTTGTGGAGAAAGAAAGTGGCTATGAAATTAAAGCTCTGAGATCCGATAGAGGAGGCGAATGCACTTCAAACGAATTTAATGACTTCTGTCAATCTCATGAAATTCGTCGCCCTCTAACGGTACCTTATTCACCCCAACAAAATGGTGTTGTAGAGAGAAAGAATCGAACGATTCTTAACATGGCTAGACGTATGTTGAAAGCGAAAAGTATGCCCAAGGAATTTTGAGCTGAAGCTGTTTATTGTGCAGTGTATTTGAACAACAGGTCTCCAACAAAGAAATGTTAGAGATCAAACCCCTCAAGAAGCATGGAGTGGAAGAAAACCAAGTGTCAGCTTGAGAATCTTTGGGAGTATAGCCTATGCTCATGCGCCACATCAAGGGAGAGAAAAGCTTGACGATCGAAGTGTCAAGCATGTATTTGTTGGCTATGATACGAGTTCAAAAGGCTACAAATTATACAACCCAAGCAATGTCAAGGTGGTGGTAAGTCGCGATATTGAATTTGATGAAGAATTGGCATGGGATTGGGAAGCTCAAGAAAAAACTTCATATGATTTTCTTCCATAGTTTGGTGATGAAGAAGAACCAGAGACCGTGGAACCTGTGCAGGATATAACACCACCTCCTTCTCCAACCAATGTTGCATCTCCCTCTTCTTAAGAAAGTTCAAATGAACAGCCGCGACAAGGAGTATTCAAGAGCTCTATGAGGACACAGAAGAAGTTACTAATTTTGATTTTTTATGTTGTCTCTTTGCTGACAGTGAACTAATGAACTTTGATGAAGCTGTTACAAACAAAAAGTGGAGACAAGCCATGAATGAAGAGATTGAGTCAATAGAGAAGAACAACACTTTGAAGTTAACAACTCTTCCTAAGGGTCATCGAGCAATTGGAATGAAATGGGTATACACGACAAAGAAGAATGCTGATGGAGATGTGGAGAGATACAAGGCACGACTTGTGGCTAAAGGCTACAAGCAAAGGCAAGGCATTGACTATGAAGAAGTCTATGCACTTATTGCCCGCATGGAGATGATTCGTTGGTGATCTCTTTAGCGGTGTAAATGAAGTGGAAGATCTATCAACTAGATGTCAAGTCAGCCTTCTTGAATGGCTATCTTGAAGAAGAATTCTATGTTGAACAACCATTGGGTTTCGTGGTCAAAAACATGAAGATAAAGTGTTGAAGTTGAACAAAGCTTTATATGGATTGAAGCAAGCCCCGCGAGCATGGAATAGTTGCATCGACAAGTATTTTCAAGACAATGTGTTTACTCTTTGTCTCCATAAATATGCTCTTTACCTTAAAGTTCATAATAATGAAGATATCTTGCTTGTTTGTCTTTATGTTGATGATATTATTTTCATGGGTAATAACCCAAGTTTGTGTGAAGCTTTTAGGAAAGATATGTCTCGTGAGTTCGAGATGACGAACGTAGGGCTCATGTCATACTACTTGGGCCTAGAAGTGAAGCAGATGGAGGATGGAATTTTTATCTCTCAGAAAAGCTATACAAAAGATATATTGAAGAAGTTCAACATGCTAGATTGCAACCCCATGAACACGCTGATGGAGAGTGGGACAAAAATGTCCAAGTTTGATGAAGGAGAAAAAATGGACCCCATATTTTTCAAAAGTCTTGTGGGAAGTTTGAGGTACTTGACTTGTACCAGACCAGATATACTCTTTGCAGTTGGAGTAGTAAGCCGCTTCATCGAAGCTCTTACCTCCACTCATTTGAAAGTCACTAGAAGAATTCTTCGTTACCTAAAAGGTACGATTGACTTTGGGTTATTTTATTCTTCTTTTAATGATTTCAACCTTGTGGGATATTGTGATAGTGATTATGCGGGAGATATTGATTATAGAAAAAGTACAACTGGTTTTGTATTTTTCTTGGGTGATTCTGTTATTTCTTGGAGTTCAAAGAAACAGTCCATAGTTACTCTCTCGACTTGTGAAGCGGAATATATAGCAGCAACATCATGTACCTGTCATGCTATTTGTCTAAGAAGATTATTGAAGGAGCTCAATTTGCCATAAATTGAGGCTACAGAGATTTGTATTGATAATAAATCTGCACAGGCACTTACCAAGAATCTGGTGTATCACGATCGAAGCAAGCATATAGATACAAGGTATCATTTCATCAGAGAGTGCATTGCCAAGAAGGAAGTCGAGCTCAAATATGTGAAGTCTGATGATCAAGTTGCAGACATTTTTACAAAGCCTCTCAAGTTTGAAGATTTTCAGAGATTGAGAACAAGACTTGGACTGAAGAAGAAAAATCAAAATTAAGGGAGAGAGTTGTGGGGTCCATACCTCACCTACTATATTGAATAAAAGAAAAATAAAGAGGAGTGATTGACGGGGAGAAAAATAAAACTGTGGGCGCCAGTGGTTTGCAATTGCAAATTGCAATGAACCAATTTATCTGATTGGTTTCTTGGGCAGCAATGATGGCTATAAATAGCAGCCTCATTCTCTCAATTCAGACACACCAAATCGAGAGAAGCAACAAAGAGTTAGAGAGAGTAATCCACAGATTATAGTCTGTAAGATAAATAGTGAGTGTGAATAATATTGTAGTGAGGTGTTTAAAATAAAGAGTGTTACTTCTTTCGAAGTTGTAGTAGTCTCTTGACACTACCAAGTTGTAATATTATAGTGGTATTATATTGCTCCGCTCGGGTATTGTAATTTACCCCGTTAAAATATTTGGTGTCGTTGTTACTCTTTTGTGTCATTGTTATTTACCGTAAATATTATTCCTAGGCGGGATATATATTATTTTTTATCCCAACAATAAGGACACCTTGCGCAAAGAATAAGAGAGGCCTTAATTGCCTTAGCCCTCTTAATTATTTTCCAGGAGCCCAAATAATCAAACCTTCTGTTTGTGCATGAACATGTTCATTTCATGTTGTTTGGCTATTTTATTTAGGCCCCTAGAATTCCAGAAACCAAAGCTATCCATAAGGAGGGAGGGGATCGATCCCCCATCCATCCCTTCTGTGCTTCCTCAACTGTTTATTCCTTCCTGGTTACAATAAGTCATGCCCTTTCCTGCTTCCTTTGCACTTATCCCATTGTCCCCTCCTGCTAAAGCTGCATATGTATTTGACCTGTTGAGGATGTACTATCATGTTGTCTCTACCAGTGGTCTGACCTTGTTGAGTATGTACATTCATATTGTCTCCTGCTATGGTCAAGGTCTAAGTATCCTTAGGTTTTTCCTGTTGTGCATCACCTTGTTTTGGCCTTGATGTGCCCTTGCCACTTGCCGCTCCTCCATTCTTATTGGCTGGTTCACCGGTTCCTTCCCCTCTCTTTTCCTCATTTCATCATCAGTTTTATGTGTCGTCTCTTCTCTTACCTGCTTCCTGCACTCCTTCAATTCATGCCCAAAGCTCCCAAACTTAGAGCAAAATACTGGCTTCCATTCATATGAGACTTGTTGTTCAATGATCTTTCTTCACCCATACTCAAACAGGATTTTATTAGGATATTCCTGCTGTAGTGATACTTATATTAGCACTCTAGCATATTGCAGCCTCTCTTTCTCAGTCGTAGCTCTATCGGCTTTTAATGGTTTCCTTATCATTTCTGCTATTTTTGTTAATAATGTTTGTCCCGATACTTAATATCCAATCCAATTAATTGAACCCACATAAGTCTTTCATCAGTCACCTGTTTGTTGAACTCGATGTCTGGTCTCCATGGTTTCACCACAATTGGCTTCTTATCAAAAATCTTAATGCCTTCTTCTACATATTTTGTTCTGTTCTCAATCGTGTGGAATCTCACCATGAAAACTCTTCGATTGAAAAAAGGGCAGTCCGTTGCACTAAGCTCCTGCTATGTGCGGGGTCCGGGGAAGGGTCGGACCACAAGGGTCTATCATACGCACTCTTACCCAGTATTTCTGTAAGAGTCTATTTCCAGAATCCTCCCATATACTTTTGAAGTAACCTTCCATAACCGATTATGGGGGGTTTGACCCCATGCCATAACATATTACGGCTGATTTCCAATAGTCAATTTCATCATTAATGCCATCCATTGTAATTTGATGTTGTTTCCCGTATTCTGCTCCATTGCTAAGTTAAAACCCTATTTGATGGGGGTTTTGCCCTACCACCTCGGTCCATGACCCCTTCAGACCTGAGTTCTCCTTAGGGTTACAATTACCCATTGTTTTGTTCCCTTACGTCTGCTTCTTCGACCATGTCGGCCCCAGATTTCCTCCCTTTACCGCTGCTTCCAGACGTATTAGCTGCCTCAGATGGGTTTGATTCCATCACCGGCCGTTGGCTAAGATCCAACGGGAAAATCCCTTGCATTACATTAATATTCCTAAATTTATTCACATCACTTGAATTTGGTCCTTGCTTCTGCCCAATTTCGATGTTACTACTATTGAATTTGACAAAATGTTTGTCCCACATCGGTGGGAAAACAAAAGTTGGGGGGAAATTTCCCCTATAAAAGAAGGCTTAATGTTTAGGTTTTAAACACACCTCTCATTTGTCTTCTCATCTGTTTAAGGCATTTTTATCTTCTCTCTTTAGTATTATTTCACTTGTATTTTTGGAGTGGAATAAAATATTGGTTGTGTCCGAGGAGTAAGCTAAATTAGCCGAACCTCGTAAATTATGGTGTTCCCTTTATTGTTGCTTTATTGTCTTATTTATTATTTGGTGGTTGTCATAATTTTTGGTATAGTAGTTGTGACTTATTCACACTATATACATTTGGCTTCCGCAACAATTGGTATCAGAGCCAAGGTACTGTCTAAGTATGCTCTGTGGTTGCAGCATAGTCTGATCTTCCACATCAGAAAAGATTTATCTTGGTAACTGAGTCAAGGTTCTGTCTGAGTATGCTCTGTGGTTGCAGCTTAGTCTGATCTTCTACATCAGAAAGGAAATAATCTTGATTTGTGTCGTCAGCTATTAAATAATATTTGTGTCAAATATGGGAGACAATAAACAAGAAGAATCTACATCAAGTGTCAACAATACGTCATCATTGGCATCTTCGCTTATGACAAGAATTGTGTCAAATGCGAAATTTGCGGTAGAAATATTTGACGGGTCCGGACATTTTGGGATGTGGCAAGGCGAGGTTCTAGATGTCCTTTTTCAACAAGGGCTAGATCTGGCCATTGAAGAAAAGAAACCAGATGTTATTGGAGAAGAAGATTGGAGAATTATCAACCGTGTTGCTTGCGGTACCATTCGATCCTACCTTGCTAGAGAGCAGAAATATTCATACACAAAGGAAACTTCTGCAAGTAAATTATGGAAAGCACTGGAGGATAAATTTTTGAAGAAAAACAGTCAAAATAAATTGTACATGAAGAAGAGACTGTTTCACTTCACCTATGTTCCTGGTACCACGATGAATGAACATATCACCAGTTTCAATAAGTTGGTCACAGATTTGCAAAATATGGATACAACTTATGATGATGGTGACTTGGCCTTGATGTTGTTGGCGTCACTTCCTGATGAGTACGAGCACCTTGAAACTACTCTACTCCATGGAAATGACGAAGTTTCTCTCAGAGAAGTTTGTTCAGCTTTGTACAGCTATGAACAAAGAAAGCGAGAAAAACAGAAGGGCGGAGAAGGAGAAGCACTATTTGTGAGGGGTCGTCCTCAAAATCAAACGAGGACAAAGAAGGGAAGATCCAAGTCAAGATCCAGACCCAGCAAAGATGAATGTGCCTTTTGTCGAGAAAAAGGGCACTGGAAGAAAGACTGTCCGAAGTTGAAGAATAAGGCCAAATATAATAATGGAAAGGCCATTATGGATTCAAATGTAGCTGATTGTGATGATTCAGACTTCTCATTAGTTACAACAGAGTCATCAACATCATCAGACATATGGTTGATGGACTCGGCTTGTAGCTATCATATGTGTCCCAACAGGGACTGGTTCGTGGATTTTCAAGAAGGAGAATATGGAATTATTCACACAGCGGATAACAGCCTTCTTACCTCATATGGGATTGGTTCAATACGATTAAGGAACCACGATGGAATGATCAGAACATTAACAGATGTTCGATATGTACCAGATTTGAAGAAGAATATCATCTCTGTGGGAGCCCTTGAATCAAAAGGGTTCAAAATCATTGCAGAAAATGGAGTGATGAGAGTATGCTCCGGTGCACTAGTGGTAATGAAGGCTAATAGGAAGAATAATAATATGTACCGCTATCATGTCAGTACAGTTATTGGGACAGCGACAGTGACATCCAGTGACAACAAAGAGGCAGAAGCAACCAAGCTATGGCACATGCGCTTGGGACATGCTGGAGGAAAATCCTTGAAAACTCTATCAGATCAAGGATTGTTAAAAGGAGTAAAGGCTTGCAACTTGGAGTTTTGTGAGCATTGTGTTAAAGGGAAACAGACAAGGGTTAAATTTGGTACAGCGATCCATAATACTAAAGGCATTTTGGATTATGTACACTCTGATGTTTGGGGTCCTTCCAAAACACCTTCATTGGGTGGGAAGCACTATTTTGTAACCTTTGTTGATGATTTTTCCCGAAGAGTATGGGTGTATACAATGAAGAGCAAAGATGAAGTGTTGGGAATTTTTCTCAAATGGAAGACGATGGTGGAGAATCAAACAGGCAAGAGGATCAAGTGTATTCGCACAGACAATAGAGGTGAATACAAAAATGATCATTTCAATAAGGTCTGTGAAAATGATGGCATCGTCCGACACTTCACTGTTAGACATACACCACAACAGAATGGAGTGGCAGAACGAATGAACCGGACCTTGCTGGAGAAGGTACGGTGTATGTTGTCCAATGCTGGCTTGGGCAAAGAATTTTGGGCTGAGGCAGTTACATATGCATGCCACCTCATTAATCGCTTACCATCTGCTGCTATTGATGGCAAGACACCATTTGAAAAATGGTATGGAAAGCCTGCTGTAGATTATGACTCTTTGCACGTGTTTGGCTCAACTGCATATTATCATGTGACAGAGTCAAAATTGGATCCAAGGGCAAAGAAGGCTATTTTTATGGGAATTACTTCTGGAGTCAAAGGATATCGCTTATGGTGTCCTATGACAAAGAAAGTAATATTCAGCAGGGATGTTACCTTTGATGAATCTGCTATGGTAAATAAGGTAACAGAAGATACCAAACAAAATGAAGGTGCTTCTAAGCAGGTGGAGTTTGAGGGAAAATTTATTTTTCCTACACAAGAAGCAGAGGAGGAAACAAATGAAGATTATCCTCTAGAAGGAGAGCCAGTAGAGGAGATTCCAACTCAGGAACCTCAACAACAACTTGAATCAATAGCAACCAGCAGGCCAAAAATAACAATAACGAAACCTGTTCGTCTCATAAAGACGGTTGCTTGTGCAACCTCAATTGTAGCTGATGATGTTCCTACTACTTATAAAGACGTTGTCCAAAGTTCAGAAGAAGATAAGTAGAGGATTGCCATGAATGATGAAATACAGTCCCTTCATCATAATCATACATGGAGATTGGCCAATTTCCCGAAGGGAAAGAAAGCAATTGGGTGCAAATGGGTATTTGCAAAGAAAGAAGGATTTCTTAACCAATTAGATGTTCGCTACAAAGCAAGATTGGTGGCCAAAGGATATGCTCAAAAGGAGGGAATTGATTACAATGAAGTGTTTTCTCCAGTTGTAAAACATTCCTCCATTAGAATTATGTTGGCTTTAGTAGCACAATTGGATTTGGAACTAGTTCAGATGGATGTAAAAACTGCGTTTTTACATGGAAACTTGGAGGAGGAAATCTACATGACTCAGCCAGAAGGATTCAAAGTTGCTGGAAAAGAAAATATGGTGTGCAAACTTGAAAAATCGTTGTACGGATTGAAACAATCTTCTAGACAATGGTACAAGCGATTTGATGAGTTTATGTTGCGGCAAGGGTACAAGAGAAGCAAATACGATCATTGTGTGTATTTGCACAAGCTTAAAGATGGTTCCTTTGTATATCTTCTCCTATATGTTGATGATATGTTGATAGCTTCCAAGAATTTGGAAGAAATTGATAAGTTGAAGATTCAACTGAAGAAGGAGTTCGAGATGAAGGATTTGGGTGAGGCAAAGAAAATTCTTGGCATGGAGATAATTAGAGATAGACGTTCAAAGAAACTCTGTTTATCTCAAAAGGAATATTTGAAGAGAGTACTTCAACGTTTTGGCATAGATGACAAGACTAAGCCAGTTAGTACTCCACTTGCTTCCCATTTTAAGCTAAGTACTACTATGTCGCCAATGGATGAAGTTGAACGAAAGTATATGTCAAAGGTACCATACGCAAATGCTGTTGGTAGCTTGATGTATGCAATGGTTTGCACAAGGCCTGACATTTCACAAGCTGTTGGAGTTATTAGCAGATATATGCACAATCCAGGGAAGGAGCATTGGCAAGCTGTGAAGTGGATTCTACGGTATATTCATAATACTGTAGATGTCGGGTTAGTTTTTGAGCAGGAAGACAATCAGTCTGTAGTTGGATATTGTGACTCAGATTTTGCGGGTGATCTGGACAAACGAAGATCAACTACTGGTTATGTGTTTACTTTTGCAAAGGCACCAGTTAGTTGGAAGTCTACTTTGCAGTCAACAGTTGCTTTGTCTACAACAGAGGCAGAGTATATGGCTATTACAGAGGCTGTGAAGGAGGCAATTTGGCTTCAAGGATTGCTAAAGGAGCTTGGTGTTGAACAAAAAGGTATCACAATTTTTTGTGATAGTCAAAGTGCTATTCAATTAGCGAAGAACCAAGTTTATCATGCAAGGACGAAGCACATTGATGTTCGGTATCATTTTGTACGAGAAATCATAGAAGAAGGTGGAGTCACAGTGAAGAAAATTCATACTACGGAGAATCCTGCTGATATGCTGACAAAGGTGGTGACTGCGATCAAGTTTCAACATTGTTTGGATTTGATCAACATTGTTGAACACTGAAGATTGAAGATGAAGACACAACCAAAATTTGTTATTGAGAGAAAATTGAAGATGTGGAATTTTGCCAAGGTGGAGATTTGTTGAATTTGACAAAATGTTTGTCCCACATCGGTGGGAAAACAAAAGTTGGGGGAAAATTTCCCCTATAAAAGAAGGCTTAATGTTTAGGTTTTAAACACACCTCTCATTTGCCTTCTCATCTGTTTAAGGCATTTGTATCTTCTCTCTTTAGTATTATTTCACTTGTATTTTTGGAGTGGAATAAAATATTGGTTGTGTCCGAGGAGTAAGCAAAATTAGCCGAACCTCGTAAATTCTGGTGTTCCCTTTATTGTTGCTTTATTGTCTTATTTATTATTTGGTGGTTGTCATAATTTTTGGTATAGTAGTTGTGACTTATTCACACTATATACATTTGGCTTCCGCAACAACTACTTACTTTACTGCTCCCTCCACCTCCGAACTTCGCCTTCCTAGTCATGTTCTACTGAAGCTGAGAGGATGGTTCTCTAGAGAGAGAAACGTTACTTGTTACAATGTATTGTTTAAGTGCTAGTTCTAAACTCCCAAAGGCAAAAATCGTAAATGTATTTCCATTTTGAATAATGACTTAAACACAAAACAATAGAAGTCCACAATCAAACATCCTCATTAATACTTTTGAAAATGAAGTGATGAGCATGATTGACTAGAGTAGGAGGAGAAGGAGAACAAGATGAAAGTGAAAGAGGATTCATGGGTGAGGGAGTTGGATTATGAGTATTGGAAGAAGTTGACATTGCTAGGTTAGGCTCTGCTACAGTGTATTACTGAAGTGCTAGTTAGCGCTAGTTCTAAACTGACAAAGCGAAAGATCGTACAATATATAATTTCATTTTGAACAATGACTTAAACACAAGACAATGGACGTCCATAATCAAACATCCTCATTCACACTTTTGAAATGGTATAGCAAGTACCCTGGAAGCAATTAATCATGTTAACCAGATTATTCATAAGAAATCTGACCTCCATGTGGTGCTCCATTTCAATGCTGTTATTGCTTATTAGCGGTTCTTTTGTATTTTCACGATATCTTTCAATGGTCTTCTGCATGCTGCTGAATTATTCCAAGAAGTTGAAGTAAATATTAAGACTTTATAGAGGTAAACACATTGCAAACAATGAAAGATATATTGAACTAGGTACCATGTTTAATTGCATCAGAAGATAAATGAACAAATTGTTGAAATCGAAATAACAGACGTCACCAAAATCTAAATGATAAAAAATATACAAAAAGAGGCACAATACTGTGATATGGTTTGATCAATTGGCTTATGTATGAGAAAAATACTACTTTAAACAAAAATTATCAAGAGAATAATCTCCAACTAAGCAAAATTATTTTAATAACTACATTGTGGACGCTATTCTATTGTTGGATTTTCAATTTATAGAAGTGCAAACCATTTCCTCCAAAAAAATAATTTGTCAAATATGGTAGTATTTTCCTTTTAGGAAAAGTGAAACTCAATTATGATACTCTTTTTCTTTCCTTCGAGAGAAAAGGTAAAATCGAATATGATAAGAAAATAATGACAAACCTAACAAAAATCTCCGTGGCTATATCCTTTACAATTAAACCTCTCTTAGATTCTTCTGTTGAGTTTTCGACGTGTGAGTTTGTATTTCTCCCTTGGATTGAATCTTGTAGATGAATGCTAATTTAATTGCTTTCAAGTTCCTTTACTTGTCATTAGCTGGTTGCATCAACCATTTGAACGATTATCCTTTCGTTTCTTCTCAATCTTGGGTTAAGGTTTGACCAGAACATCATGTTGGACTTTAAGCCATTGGGATTTAAAGTAGAAGAAGTGTGAATTGGAAATTGAGGGAAATAAAATGGAGGGAAAATGAAAAATTTGAAGAAGTGAACTTTTGTCTTGCACTTTGTCCCTCATTGGTGAGGGACAACCACATTTGTGTGCTTATATATAGAATCACTTCTTAAAGCTCTTAAAAGGAGTTGAAGAGAATGAACCCTCGCGCCGTCGTCGTCGTCGCTCGCTCGGCTCGACTTTGAATTTGGAAAATGATCGATAAGATTATTTTTTGGACAAGTCACTGCTGAAAATACGCCAGAATCTTGCTGAAGATTCAGAGAGCCTATCTGACCGCGGTTCTGCTGCGGTCGCGGTGGAACCGCGGCAGGCAGATTCAGAGAGCCCGGCAGAACCGTGGCAGACAACGTATTCTTCTGAAAAGGCACTTTTTCCAGACACCTCTTCTGATAATTGCCTATAAATTCTGAGGCAAGGCTCCATTTTCTACATACGAAAAATACTCCAGAACTTCTTTCTTTCTGAATACACTGCATCCTAATTCGCAGTTTCTCTCTCTCAAATTCGTAAGTGTGATTTTGCTCCGTTCTTTGAGTTCGTTGGGATCCTGCAGTTTGTATTGCCACTGTTGCAGGAAGGTTTATTCCGTTTTATTCTGGGACGATTTAATTCATTACCTTGACAACGTGTGAGGGGGTTAAAATACCTTAAGGACACACAAGAAAATTGTGGACTCGGAATATTTCTAATTCTTTATTGTGTTCTAGATTTCTTTATTCTTCTAACAGTTTTGTTTTCTGATTTTTGTTTTAACACAGTAACGCTCACAAGCTTAAGGAATTTTAAATTACTAACGTTTCTGTGTTGATTATTAAACTGTTTTCTATATACTTTGTTGGAGACTAAAGCCTTGTTGCTTTCTACTCCTATAATTGTTTCTGTCCGGTTTAAAGTACATAAAAACTTTGCCAGAATAATAAACGTACGGATTTGAAGTATATAAAAACTTCACCATTGTTACGTGTTGTATGTTTGGTTTGGTATTCAGTTTGAAGATATCAAAATTTCACTGATTTAACAAGTTCTGTATTGTTTTCAACTTTATAGAAATATGACGAATGAAACCAAACTAATGGAAGTGTTGCGGGAACGGGTGCTACTGTTACGAGTGTTGCTGCCTCGTCAAGCCGTTCTACTCCTGTTCATGCTATGGAACCGGCAGAAAAACCCGGAAAGTTTTCCGGTATTGACTTCAAACGCTAGCAAATGAAGATGCTCTTCTATCTTACTACGTTGAGTTTGCAACATTTCATCAAGGAGGATCCTCCGGTCATGGCTGAAAATACTCCGGATGATGAACGACTTGTTGTAACTGAAGCATGGAAACATTCTGATTTCTTGTGCAAAAACTACATATTGAGTTGTTTGGAAGATGGCTTGTACAATGTCTATAGTGTCATGGAAACTTCAAAAGCGTTATGGAATGCGCTTGAGAAGAAGTACAAGACTGAGGATGCCGGAGTTAAGAAGTTCGTGGCTGCAAGGTTTTTGGATTTCAAGATGATTGACACTAGGTCAGTCATAACTCAAGTCCAAGAATTACAAGTCATTGTGCATGACCTCCTTGCTGAAGGTATGACCCGAATCAATAATTTTATTAATAAGATTTATCTTATTATTAATTATGAATTTGTTATTGAAGGTATGGTCATAAATGAGGCCTTTCAAGTCGCTGCTTTCATTGAAAAGTTACCTCCGTTGTGGAAGGATTTTAAGAACTATCTTAAACACAAGCGGAAGGAGATGACACTAGAAGACTTGATTGTTCGTCTGAGGATAGAAGAAGACAACAAAAATGCTGAAAAGAAGTCACGTGGAAACTCGACAATAATGGGGGCAAACGTTGTTGAGGAGGCGCCACAAAATAAGAAGAGGAAGAAGGCTTCTGGACCAAAGAATTATCCAAGCAAGAAAAAGTTCAAGGGTAATTGCCACAACTGTGGAAAATCTGGGCATAAGGCCGTGGATTGTCGTGCGCCAAAGAATGTTAAGAAGAAAAAGAATCAAACTAACATGGTTAAAGATGAAATGGAGGACTTATGTGCCATGTTGTCTGAATGCAACTTGGTAGGAAATCCAAAAGAATGGTGGATAGATTCTGGAGCCACCCGCCATGTTTGTGCTAACAAGGAGTTATTTTCTTCTTATGCCCCCGCAGGACCCGACGAGACAATCTTCATGGGAAATTCATCTACGGCCAAAATTGAAGGAGTTGGCAAGAGATGACGTCGGGAAAAATAGTGACTCTAAACCAAGTCCTCCATGTTCCAGAAATTCGCAAGAATCTTGTGTCTACCTCACTTCTTGTCAAGAATGGATTCAAATGTATTTTTGTTTCTAATAGTGTTGTACTTAGTAAGAACGATGTATATGTAGGAAAAGGTTACCTAAATGAGGGCCTTTTTAAGCTAAATGTAATAGCAGTTCCTATCAATAAAGTGAATGTTTCTTCTTACTTACTTGAGTCAAACACTTTATGGCATTCGCGTTTAGGTCACGTAAACTTCAAAACATTGCGGAAGATGATAAATCTAGAAGTATTGCCAAAATTTGATTGCATTAATTCCAAATGTCAAATATGTGTGGAATCAAAGTATGCTAAGCATCCTTATAAGTCCGTTGAAAGGAATTCAAGTCCTTTAGACTTAATTCACACAGATATTTGCGACATGAAGTCAACACCATCTCGCGGTGGGAAAAAGTATTTTATTACTTTTATTGACGATAGCACGAGATACTGCTATGTTTATTTACTTAATAGTAAAGATGAGGCAATTGATGCTTTCAAGCAATACAAGAGTGAAGTTGAAACGCAACTAAACAAAAAGATCAAAATGATAAGAAGTGATAGGGGTGGCGAATATGAATCTCCTTTTGAAGAAATTTGTTTGGAAAATGGCATTATTCACCAAACAACTGCCCCTTACTCTCCACAATCTAATGGAATTGCGGAGAGGAAGAATCGAACATTGAAGGAGATGATGAATGCATTACTAATAAGTTCTGGCTTACCACAAAACTTGTGGGGGGAAGCTATACTTACAGCTAACCGGATAATCAACCGTGTACCTCATAGTAAAACACAGTCCATTCCTTATGAAAAGTGGAAAGGAAGGAAGCCTAGCTTGAAATACTTCAAAGTGTGGGGGTGTTTAGCTAAGGTACAAGTTCCTAAACCTAAAAGGGTTAAGATAGGTCCAAAAACGGTTGATTGTGTGTTTATTGGATATGTAACCAATAGCAAGGCATATCGTTTTCTGGTTCATAAATCAGAAAATCCTGAGATTCACATTAATACGATAATAGAATCAGATAATGCTGAATTCTTTGAAACTATTTATCCGTATAAAAAGGAAAGTGAAGTGACCTGCCAAAAGTCAAAACGACCTCGGGAGGAAATAACAGATGGTATGCCTAATGAAGAAAATCCAAGAAGAAGTAAACGTCAAAGGATATCTACTTCATTCGGTCCAGATTTTCTGACTTTTCTGTTAGAAAATGAGCCTCGTACCTTCAAGGAAGCAATGTCTTCCTCAGAAGCACAATATTGGAAAGAAGTTGTCAATAGTGAAATAGAATCCATATTGAGCAACCATACCTGAGAATTGGTTGATCTTCCTCCAGGTAACAAAACATTGGGTTCTAAATGGATTTTCAAGAAGAAAATGAAGGACGATGGTACTATTGACAAATACAAGGCAAGACTTGTTGTCAAAGGATTTAGACAATGAGAAGGTCTTGACTATTTTGACACATACTCGCCGGTAACAAGAATTAAATCCATTCGGATGCTAATAGCGTTAGCCGCCTAGTATGGTCTTCAAATCCATCAAATGGATGTAAAAACAGCATTCTTAAATGGTGATCTTGAGGAAGAAATTTACATGAACCAACCTGAAGGGTTTGTGGTTCCGGAAAAAGAAAAGAAGGTGTGTAGACTTGTCAAGTCCCTTTATAGACTATAACAAGCACCCAAGCAATGGCATGCGAAATTTGACCAAACAATGTTGTCAAATGGTTTTAAGATTAATGAATGTGATAAATGTGTTTACATTAAGAACGTTCCAAATCATATAGTCATTGTTTGCTTATATGTTGATGATATGCTAATAATGAGCAAAGACATTGCCGACATTCAAGCTACTAAACGTATGCTTGCTAGTAAGTTTGATATGAAAGACTTAGGAGTTGCCGATGTAATTCTAGGAATTAAAATCCAGAGGACTCCTCAAGGTCTAGCTTTGTCTCAGTCACATTACGTGAAAATGGTACTGGAAAAATTCAAACACTTGGAATTTAGAAGTGCAAGAACTCCAATTGACTTAAACCATCATCTTATAAAGAATAAAGGTGAAAGTACGTCTCAATTGGAGTATGCTCGTATGTTGGGAAGCTTAATGTACATCATGAACTACACACGACCTGATATAGCTTGTGCAATAAGTAAACTTAGTCGATTCACAAGTAATCCCAACAAACATCATTGGGTGGCAATGAAACGAGTTCTGGGATACTTGGAGTATACCCAAGACTACGCTTTGCACTATAATAAATATCCTGCGGTTATCGATGGATATAGTGATGCAAATTAGATAACCGGCTCAACAGAAACAAAGTCCACAAGTAGATATATTTTTACTGTTGGTGGAGGAGCAGTATCTTAGAAATCTTCCAAACAGACATGTATCGCTCGTTCTACAATGGAATCAGAGTTTATAGCTTTGGATAAAGCCGGTGAAGAAGCTGAATGGCTTCGAAATTTCTTAGAAGACATTCCGTTCTGGCCAAAGCCTTTGGCTCCTATTTGCATACATTGTGATAATGAGGCTGCCATAGGACGGGCAGGGAGTGTTATGTACAACGGAAAGTCTCGTCATATACGACGAAGACATAACACTGTTAGACAACTACTTTCTAGTGAAATTATCACTATTGATTATGTAAGATCAAAGGAGAATGTGGCAGATCCGCTTACAAAAGGCTTAACTAGAAAGGGAGTTGAGAAATCATCTAAGGGAATGGGACTATGGCCGAGGACAAGTCAACATGGCGGTAACTCTACCTAGAATTTTGGATGTTCCGAGATCTAGGTTCAAGGAGCCAAACAAAGTTATGATTGACCGGTTCAACATTGTCAAAATAAAATCTTTGGTCCATTCTCGTGATGAAGACAATGTTCAGTAACAAGGATAGAACTTTACACGTTCTTTAATGATTACCAAAGTTTGATGAGGTATCTATAAAATAGTGTCAATCTAAAGGATTACACGTTTAGGAATCACCTACGTAAGTGTGAAGTGTAAGCCGCTTCAAGGAGAATTCTGTAAGGCCAATTCTCTATGCACTTATGAGACCAGGCGGTGTTCATGGCTAAAACGAACACAACAATAAGAACCAAAAGACGGTTAAGGGTTGGTTGTGTGACATATGGTTGTCTAGGTATACACTAAAGTTTGACGGTTCAAAGATATCAAATCTACCGATTGACCGAGTATATCCGACATATGTTCACTACAGAAAGTTCAAAGGGAAACCTACTTATCCAGATGCAATTAATCCTTACTTGCAAAATCACATAGCTTTCATCTATGATCTTTCTTGATACAGCCATTCCCATTCATGTGGGGGATTGTTGGACTTTAAGCCATTGGGCTTTAAAGTAGAAGAAGTGTGAATTGGAAATGGAGGGAAATAAAATGGAGTGAAAATGAAAAATTTGAAAAAGTGAACTTTTGTCTTGCACTTTGTCCCTCATTGGCGAGGGACAGCCACATTTGTGTGCTTATATATAGAATCACTTCTTAAAGCTCTTAAAAGGAGTTGAAGAGAATGAACCCTCGCGCTGTCGTCGTCGTCGCTCGCTCGGCTCGGCTTTGGCTTTGGCTTTGGATTTGGATTTGGATTTGTCAAATGATCGATAAGATTATTTTTTTAGAAAGTCACTGCTGAAAATATGCCAGAATCTTGCTGAAGATTCAGAGAGCCTATCTGACCGCGGTTCTGCCGCGGTCGCGGTGGAACCGCGGCAGGCAGATTTAGAGAGCCAGAACCGCGGCAGGCAGCGTATTCTTCTGAAAAGGCACTTTTTCCAGACACCTCTTCTGATAATTGCCTATAAATTCTGAGGCAAGGCTCCATTTTCTACATACGAAAAATACTCCAGAACTTCTTTCTTTCTGAATACACTGCATCCTAATTCGCAGTTTCTCTCTCTCAAATTCGTAAGTGTGATTTTGCTCCATTCTTTGAGTTCGTTGGGATCCTGCAGTTTGTATTGCCACTGTTGCAGGAAGGTTTATTCCGTTTTATCCTGGGAGGATTTAATTCATTACCTTGGCAACGTGTGAGAGGGTTAAAATTTCTTAAGGACACAAGAAAATTGAGGACTCGGAATATTTCTGATTCTTTATTGTTTTCTAGATTTCTTTATTCTTCTAACAGTTTTATTTTCTGATTTTTGTTTTAACACAGTAACGCTCACACATCATCTCCAGATGTTGCTGTTGTATACCACCTAAAGAAGAGAATATGCATCATACTTTTATGAATAGTAATATGGCAATTAAGACCTGAAAATATTTTGGGGCCCCTTTGGGGGTCAGTTGGAAAGATACTCATATTATTTTGATGTTGAACAAATGGTGGAGTTTTAAAGCCCAAAAATAGGATCCATCACGTCATTTTGAGAATAACTCCCGTGGTTATTTGTTGGGAGTTATGAAGGCTTAGTGCTCCTCTAAATATGGTATTAAGAGAATTTCTGGAAGTAGAATATTATTCCAGATTCAATATCATCTGAGATGGGTCATTGATAAGAATTGCAATGGGGTTAGCTGGAATATGCCTTGGAATGCTATTTGTGAGAAGCTGATGGTGATGACTCATTCAGTGAGATGCTTAATGGTGAAGTGGGAAAGACCAACTACTCAAGAACTAAAACTAAACACTGATGGAAGCAGGCTTGCTAATGGTTCTACTGGTGCTAGAGGTATTATTCGAGATCACCAAGATAATTTAGTGATGGCGGTTGCAAAATCATTGGAGATGGGAAGTAATAATTGTGCTGAAGCTTCAGCAACCTTAATCGTGGTTAATGGTGCCACACACATGGCCTTGCTAATCTCATCCTGGAATGCAACTCCATGATAGTCATTGAAATGTTGAGAGGAACATTTAAGGTGCCTTGGCAGTTGCAGCCCATTATAGAAGAGATTAAACAGATAATATACTTGCAAAACATCAAAGTGCAACATTATTTTAGGGAAGGAAACCAAGTAGCACATGCCTTAGCTAAGTGGAGTAATAGAGGACAACATACTATTTTCTTCGGTCCATCTAAACTGCCTAAAGAAGCCTTTGGCCCATACATATTGGACAAGTTGAAGCTTTGAAGAACTCTTATAATGGGAGATGTTGGATGACATGTATATTTTGTCCCGATATATTTTTGCTAAAACCTTTTCCTATTTTCTCTTTCCTTTTAGGTTGTTGTAATTTGTAAACTCTTTTTTTTCTTTTTTGGTGTTCAATACAAGGGGGACGCCACCTAAGGCGTAATTATATTTAAAAAGAAAATGTTGGGTTAAGGTTATTGTGTGCTGAATATAAGGGATCAAGTTTTCCGTTACTTGATTTTCCTTTTTCACTCATCTAATTGGTATTATTATCCCATCTATCCTTAACATTGCTTTCATCATTTTCATAGGTGTTCTTGAGGGCCGAAGGATTTCTCATCGGAGCCCCGCTATTATTTGGTATATAAACATTGAATGATTGGATATATTCTTATAATTGGAACTATCAAAAACTACAAAAAGTTCAAAATTCAAAAACTCCAAAAACATATCCATCATTGTTAAAGTAGCTTCAGACCAAGTTTGCATCCAAAATTGAAATATATTGCTACTTTGTGATTGAAATTGAGTGAGTATTGTTTCATTGACCTTGTATTGTTCTCCCCTAACGATTTGGAAGATTGACTAAAATTGAGAATCACCATTATTGAACCCACTTGAAGAACTCTCGAACATGTGCGGAAAGAAATCTGGTATTCCAAAAGTGGTTTGAATCCGTTCTACTGATTAGGGATCGTTGTGAGTAGTTGAAATAGGTAAAATATCAAATTTAAGTTATTTGGAGTTAAACTGAATCGTTATACCTAAAAGGCACGTAGCTAAAACTTTCTGCTAAAGCCAAAACCGCCCCCACGGTTCGAAAGTGGTCTTAACGCTTTGAAACCATGCACCCTCCACCTATTTTCAGAAAGCAATTTTCTTGGTGGTTCTTGAACAGCCTAAGGAACATCCCTTTGAGGGGAAAAAGGCAAGAGTGGCAAGATTACTACAGTGTGGCTTAAAAGCTTCTAACCTTGAGAGTAAACACGAGGGTTAAGTGAATCATCTCTTGAGTGATATGCAAATGGGGGTGACTTGTGAGGACTAATTTACATTAACCAATTTACTTTACTTTCAAGCATGTGTTTTGCAGGTTCAATGAGATATAAGGTAGGTGTTGGTGGTTGTGATAACCCAAGAGGTAAATCTATGACTAAGAGTGAAAGATGGAGTTCATCTTGTGACTATTTCTAGTAGAAACTCTTATGGGTAGTACTATGATGAATATGAAAGGAGACCTAAAAGAAGTGGAAGAATGAAAATAAGAGGAGCATTTGTAAATTTGAAGTGAGCGATGAGAGTCATTGTGGTTGTATACTTGAAATAGAGAAAGATTTTTGTTCAAACTTCATTAATCAAGAAGATGCCCGAAGAGTGGAGGTGGAGCATGATGGTTTCTGTATACAAGAACAAGGGTGATATCCAAAATTGCAATAACTATCGGGGTATCAAGCTGCTTAGCCATACTATGAAAGTCTAGGAGAGAATGGTTGAGCTAAGGATGAGGAGGAGGATGTCTATTTCCGAGAACCAGTTTAGGTTTATGCCGGGGCATTCGGCTACAGAAGTCATTCACCTTATTAGGAGATTGATGGAGCAGTATTGGGAGAGAAAGAAGGACTTGCATATGGTGTTCATCGACTTAAAAAAGACATTCGATAAAGTTCCGAGGGGGGTTTTATGGAGATGTTTGGAGGCTAGAGGTGTACTTTTGCCTATGTTAGATTGATTAAGTACATGTATGATGGAGTAAAGACCCGAGTGAGGACGGTGGGTGGGGACTCGGACCATTTTCCGGTTATGATAGGGTTGCATCAGGGGTCAGTACTTAGCCCTTTTTTGCTCTAGCAATGGACGTACTGACGCGCCACATCCAAGGGGAGGTGCCGCGGTGAATTCTATTTGCAAATGATATTGTATTGATTGACGAGACTTGAGACGGTGTGAACACGCAATTAGAGGTATGGAGGCAGACCCTGGAATCTAAAGGTTTCAAGTTGAGTAGGACCAAGACAGAATACTTGAAGTGTAAGTTCAATGGCGAGACTCAAGGAGGGGAAGGAGATGTGAGGCTGGATTCACAGGTTATCCCTAGGAGAGAAAGTTTTAAGCATCTTGGTCGATTACTTAGGAGATGGGGAGATTAATGATGATGTCAAACATCGTATTGGGGAAGGATGAATGAAATGGAGACTCGCTTCCGGTGTTTTGTATGACAAAAAGGTACCACCAAAACTTAAGGGTAAGTTCTATAGAGTGGTGGTCATAAAACGATGTTGTATGGGGATGAGTGTTGGCCAGTCAAGGTCGCTCATGTGCAGAAGATGAAGGTAGCAGAGATGAAGATGTTGAGATGGATGTGCGGACACACCAGGTTAGATAGGATCAGAAATGAGGTTATTCGCGACAAGGTGGGTGTGGCCCCTATTAAGGACAAGATGCGGGAATTGCGGCTTAGGTGTTTTGGTCATGTGAGGAGGAGGAGCACAGACGCCCCGGTGAAGAGGTGTGAGAGGTTGACATTGGAGGGCCTACGGAGAGGTAGAGGTAGGCCAAAGAAGAGGTGAGGAGAGGTGATTAGGCAAGACATAGTGCGATTTCAGCTGACCGAGGATTTGACCCTTGATAGGAAGGTATAGAGTAGGTAGTCTAGAGTGTTTATAATAGTAGTATTGGCACGCAGTCTCGCTTTCTATTGGTAGTAGGTTTTTATGACTAACCATTGTTTTCTTTCATTATTGATCACCTTACTATCTTGTTATTTTTATTCTGCTTTTGTATGGCATTTTGTTACTATCTCTTCTTGTCTATATTTTCATTAATGTGGTGCTTATGCTTTCCTGAGCCGAGGGTCCATTGAAAACAACCTCTCTATCCTCACAAGATAGGGATCATAGGTTTCCTAAAAATACAAGAAAATAAATTCAAGACATAAATAATAAATCTTCCCTTGGCTTGAGTTCGCTTTATCAATATGAACAATGTGTCTCTGTCTTGTCCTCAGTCCTTGTTAGGGCTCTATTCATTGCCACATACATTAACCAAGTATGGACAATGTCTAAACTTGTTAAAAGACCCAATTTCTTCGGTTATAGCACCAATCCATTTATCTGCTCCTACATTCGAAATAACTTCTGGATAGTTATTATACTCAAGCACATCAACAGGGCAAAGCAAATCTCACAAGATTTGTATGTCCAAGAAGATCATATCAACTACACTTGCAGACTTTTGTGGTCGGCAGGGGCAGAGGTAGAGAGTCGAGTGCGGGTTCGGCCGAACCCAGTAGCTTTGGTTCGAACCATATATTTGTATTAAAAAGTTCATTGAATATGTATAAACTATTATTTTAGAACCTAGTAACTTAAAACAATTAAAATCTCGAACCCATAAGCTTGAAATTTTAGCTCCGCCTCTGGTGGTCGGTTGATTACTCTCTTCCCTTGGCCTATTGCAATTCTATATTGTTGTTCTTCCGTAGGTGCATCAACGTTATTATTTTGATCAATATTTTGCACTTCATCCACTTCCTCTACTTTTGAACTACTGGTCTAAGCTAGTGGAGATTCAGTTTCTAGCTCTATGCGGTCACTGACACCATAATCTATTTATGCTATTGACTTCTTTCTTTGTCTGTCTAGTGAGGTAGATTCATTGAATGTCATGCCCCTGCTGATAATTAATCATGGAGTCTTCTGATCTACGCACCACAACCTATAACCTTTCACTCTAGTTGCATATACTCTATAAATATGCACCTCTTTGTCCTCAGCTCAAGTTTTTCATCTCACGCATGAGCATTTCAACCTAGTATCCTCAAATTTGAATAATCAACAGACGAACCAGACCATACCTCAAAAAGAGTTTTGGACTTAATAGCTATAAATGGAGATCTATTGACCAAGTGGCAAATTGTGTTGATTGCTTCATGCCAAAAATTCTTGCTAACACATGAATGTAAAAGCATGTTTCGGCCTTGTCACAAAGGGTATTGTTTATACGTTCAGCAACACTATTCTATAGTGGTGTTTCATGCAAGTGCAGTGTCTCATTATGCCCTTTGTACATCAAAAACCATTGAACTCTGAATTGCAAAATTTTAACCCATTATCAGTCCGAAGACGCTTAACTTTTCTTTCTGTCTATTTCTCAACCATCGTCTTTCATTTAACAAATATCGAAAATACGTCATTTTTTTATTTTCAAAAATACACTCAAACCATTTTAGAGTAATCATCAATCAAAGTCATAAAATATATGGTACTACTCTTGAAGGAAGCTTTGTCTAGATCCTACAAATATGAATGCATATAATCTAACTTGTGTTTGGTCATGTGTCCTGCCTTTTTGCTGAATTTTATCCTTGTCTATTTTCCAAATACACAATGCTCATAAAAATTCAAAACTTAATTTTTGTACCCATCGAGCAAATTTTGCTTGCTCAACAAAGGCAACCCCTTGTCACTCGTATGACCAAGTCGCAAGTGTCATAACTGAGACTAATTTAGATCACTCTTTCCAGAAGCTACAACAACTTCGCCTTCAACAAGAATGTAGTTTACCATTTATGAGAACCATGAAACCTTTACGCACTTTAAATGTGTCATTCTCGGAGTATAACTTAAACCCTTGATCATCGAAAGCTGAAACGAAATGAAATTCCTCTTCATCCGAGGAACATGCCAACATTCAATGTTTCTAATAATTCCATCGAACATTCTCAAATTGATATTACTAATATCCTCTAGCATTAATAAATTATCATCTCCCAAGTCGGCAGTCTCATTCATCTACTTGTAAGTTTCAAACTAATTCTTATGTAAACACATGCAAATTGTTGCACCAGAATCAAGAACTTAAGAATTTTTCCCATAACTAGAACTCATGGTGCAGTCTTCCCCTACATAGTCACTTTCATCAGAAGTGTTGCCGATCTCACCAATATTTACAGAATTATCTGCTTTCCGCCTACCTCTTTTCTCTTTTAACTTAAGACAATCTCTCCCTTAGTAAACTTGTTCCCCATGCTCATAGCAGTTCTGCTTTCTTGCTCTAGAATTTGATCTAGCGGCAAACTTTTTCATATTAATGTCTTTCTATTGTATTCTTTCAATACTCATAAGATCCCCCCCCCCAGTTCTGCTATCTGAAAAGCTCTTTTTAAACTCTTTAGATTTTAGTGCATTACTAAAATCTTCCAATGAAATACTGTCTTTCTCATATAGTAACATATCAACAAAAGTATTATAAGATGGCGGTAAAGCTTGTGGCATTAAATATATCATAATATTTGTGTAGCTATAAGACTTTTATAATTAAACTTGTAAATTGAAACATATCACAATATTTGTGGCTATAGAATTATATTATCATTAAAAGTAAAATGGAAAGTTCAAGTTAAATTATTTCTAAACTTAAAAATATGTCATTCTTATCTAAATTTAAAAAAAAAGGCAGCCCGGTGCACTAAGTTCTTGTGGGGAAGGGCCGGACCACAAGGGTCTTTTCTAAATGGACTAATAAGAAAATAGTACCTTTGTTTTTTTGGGGGGAAGGGAGGGGAGTAACATATTTCCCATATAGATGTTTTAATATATTGATATTTGGAACACAAATTGAAAGAGAGTAGGAAAACCAAATTATTTCTTGCTTCTCAGTTTGAAATGAAAGATCCTAGATATGATTTTAGATATTAAAATTGTATGATCATCAAATGGTTTGATAAGGAAAAAAGTACCTTTTCTCAATTAGTCTTAATAATTTATTCATTCAACTAGTAATCTTTTTTCCTAAAAGGAATCAGCCCAATATAGACAATGATAGACATATCAAAGATTTACGTAGTTTTTGTGTGCTTGCTTCATGCACTAACACAATTGAATTTTAAAGTATCTTGGCATAATGGCTCTATCAAAGACAGATCCAATCAGAGTCTCTTAGTGTAAACCAAAGTAGGACCATTGGCCTATCGTGTGTTTCCTATTCAACTACATAGTAAACTATCTCTTATCAAACTACCAGTCAATCTTATAAGGAGGTTCGAACGTGAATAAGTTGGTTTGTCCTTGGCACTAAGCCTGCCTTTGGAAAGGATCCTAAAAAGCAAGACTTTTAGCCAAAAGTGCTCTTGTACTAGTGGAAATCTACTAGTACCTAGCTATTAAAGTCAAATTTACTTCAGTATCATCAGCAGACGCAGAAGAAATGAAAATTTTGATTTGCTGACTAGCATCATGATGGAAGGGAAGTTACTGTGGAAGAAGGCAGTTGTTAAGCAAATGACAATTTTAATGATAAGCCTGCTCCTAAACCATTTAATTCTAGCATCAAATTATTGAAAAACTCTAATAACGTTATTGACTAGTTGGCTTACTCTCAAATGGTTGAAAGTCTTATATATGTCATGCATTGTAGCAAGCTAGATATTGGTTAAGCAGTAAAAACTTCAAGCAACTTTATTAGTAACCCTAGATCAGTTAAACATTAGAATGTCTTAATTCATTTTTATGGTACTTGAAGGGTATGATTAATGTTGACCTGCATTATTCTACATTGTCATTCGTAAAGACTGTAGTGATGTTACTTATAATTTTGATTTGGATGACGCTAACTCTACTACTACTTGTATTTTAACTTTGGTTGGAGCAGTAATCTTTGAAATCAAAGAAGTAGACATATATTACTACTCAATAATGGAACCCGAACTTATAGGTATGTCTTTTGCTAGAGACGAAGTAAACTAGCTTAGAAGTATGTTGATCGATATTCCTCAATAGAGTAAGCCAATGCCACATTTGACTATCTATTGTGATAACAAATGTGCTATATTTCGGGTTTCAGGTGATTGTTATAATGGCAAGTCAAGGCAAGTCGTCTCAAACACAATCACATGAGAAGAATATTGGAGGATGTCATAATCCTCGATCAAAAGGTGAAAGTCATATATTCAAGATGTTCTTGAATGCTACTTGTTGTATGAATTATTTAAATTCTTGGAGATAGTACTGGTACCATTCTTTTTTTTTAATCATGCACTATCACAAAAAAACGTCTTTACGTGTCCCTAAGCCTAAGCAAGTTTGATAAACGACCAAAAATGTATGTTTTTCGGTGTACTTTCATCTCACAACTTGTGTGGTTACATTAGGTTACATGAGTTTTTGTAGTGAATTATGCTCATTACGTCCATTCCTATGTATAGAAGCAAGTTGGACAAAATGTGAGCAAAAGAAGTTGATTCGGGACCAAAAGACAAAAGAAGGACTTTAATCGTTCACTCCCGCATGCACACAAGAGAGTGAACGAGCTATTGAGGAAAAGCTTGGGAAAAAAACAACGAAGTATAGCAAAAAGGCATGGAAGTGCACGAGAGACCTAGGAGAGAAAAAAGAGAAGAACTTTGCTCGTTCACTCTCGTGTGCGCACGAGAGAGTAAACGAGTTAACCTAAAAAGGTTGTTTCGAAGTGGGCTTGTATTCTTTTACCCCATGATAACCCTATCCATATAAATAGTCTTTAAACTCACTTTTGTGAGGGGAGGACGTGACTTGTAAAGGAAAAACATGACTTTTGAAGGGGAGAAGACGCTGGGAACATTCTTGGAGGAGAAAATTATCGAGTTCTTCATTCATTCATCTTTTATTTGTAATTTGTTTATGCAGAGTACTTGGAAAATTAATGCTACGAACATGAATGGACAAGCACTCTAGTTTCTAGGGTTGTGGATGACATGATTATTAACGTTTATTAATTACATTTCTGTTAATTCTGATTATTATCTTGTGGCTGTTTCTTTAATTCTAGTTTTAACTTGTGAATTGTTGTAGCTTCCAATTCACCCTACTATCTATGTTATGCTTGGGAAAGCCATATTTAGATTAGAGTAGAATTAAAGAGAGCTTGTTTCTGAACCCGTGGCCCGGGAAAATATTTCGTGGTTAGGATAAAAATATATCTAACGGTCTTTCTCAGTTGAATACCGTATTATATTCGTTCATGATAGACTCAGTACCATAGTAATATAGGATTGATATATTGTGGACATGTGAGTAGTATTGTGGGAACATATTATTTATATAAACGATCTGGTTAATTAGCAATCATAGATAATCTAGATTAACAAGATTGATTATTGAACTTAATAGGATTGATAAACCAATCACAACCCTAGAATCTCCGTCTCCTCTGAATTAAAACCTCAGCATACACATTTGCATTCTTGTTAAATTAGTTGTTACTTGGTTAATTTCTGCAATAGTAGATTAATAGAAAAACATCACTCTTGATTACCTTGGACAATTAATTGGTTTTAGTTTACTTAATTAGCGATTGATCTAAGTCTCTGTGGGTTCGACATCCGACTTTCGAGTCACTTTATTACTTGACGGCCACGTATACTTGCGTGTGTGTTTGGTTGCAACAAGTTTTTGAAGCCATTGTCGGGGTCTTAGTTATTGATTGTCTATTTAAGTTAAGCTTTTATTCGTTATTTGTTCAAGTTTTACTTTTTAGTTTGCTTTATTTGTGATAATGCAGGCTCTTCTCTTGAATGCGGTAGAGTAGAAGTGCAAACAATCTCCTTCCTCTTGATCCTGAAATCGAATGAACACTTCATAGAGTGAGGAGGGAAGCCGAAGCTATAACTGGAATAGAAAGAGTGTTGGACATCATAGTTCAACCACAACCAATAGAGATGGCAGGTCATGAAGAGCGTCCGGTGATAGAAGGGGCAAGGCCCAATCTTGCTAATATGACTCAGGCTCTTGTGAAGCTTGATATCACGGTCACTTTAAACTCAAAAAGTACATGGTGCAACTGATTTTGTCCACCAGGCAGTATGTGGGTCTATCTCATGAAGATCCGCAGAGGCATATTCAGAACTTCCTGGAAATTATGCACACTTATAATTATCCGAACGTTTCCAAGGACTACGTCAGGCTGACACTGTTCCTTTTTTATTGATGGGGGAAGCTAAGGAATGGATGCAAAAGGCGGCTGCAAACTCAAGCAACACTTGGGATGATCTAGCAAGGAAATTCTTAATCAAGTTTTTTCCCACTAAGAAGACAAAGTCGCTGAGGAGCCAGATTCTTGGGTTTCAACAACGAGATGGCGAGACTCTTCGTCAAGCTTGGGAAAGATACAAGAAGCTACTCAAAGACTGCCCACATCATTGTCAGACTGATGAGGTGTTGGGTCATACTTTCGTTGATGGGTTGTACGAGGCATCAAAGGTGAATCTTGACTCAGCATGTGGGGGTAGTTGCATGGCAAGACCATATAGTGAGATCCAGATCCTGATAAACAATTCATTTCTAATGACAATAATTGTCAAAGAGATGGGGAACCACGAAAAGCACTTAAACAAAAGGCAGTAGGTGTGATTGAGCTTGATGATTTCTCAGCCATGAGGGAAGATGTAGCGAGATTAGCAAATTAGATGAATAAAATAGCAATGCACCAAGCACAACAGATACAACATGTGCAACAGATTTCTACTTGTTGCGAGCTATGTGGTGAAGGTCACACAAGTGATATATGCCCCGTGAATCCTGAATCCATCAATTATATTGGGCAACAAGCTATAGGGCCGATGAATCAAAATGCTCAATATGGTAACACATACAGTCCGAACTGGAGGATTCATCCTAACTTCTCTTAGGGTGGAAATCAGAATAACAAGCCTCAAGCTAACTATAATCAGCCACCTAAACCCCCACAACAAGTAGAAGAGAGTTTGACTGACATAATGAAAAAGCTCTTGATAGACAATCAGAAAGTTATAGCTGAGAATCAACAAGTTGCGCACAGAGTTCAGAAATTTAGAGAGGAAGTTTGGGAAAATGGCTAACACTCAGAATATTAGACCTGCTGGAGCTCTCCCTAGTGATATTGAGCATAATCCTAAGGCTCAAGTCAATGCGGTTAACTTGAGAAATGGAAGGGTATTAGAAGAAGTTCCAAAGAAAAGAAGTATAAAGCTAGTTATGAAGGAGAATTAGTTCCTAAGCCAGTTGAGGAGAATGAGAAAGAGAATAAAGGATCAGAGCTAGTAATTATGACAAGGCCACCACCTCCGTTTCCACAAAGACTGCAAAATCAAAAAGATGACACTAAGTATAAGAAATTCTTAGATATTTTGAGCCAAGTGCGTGTGAATTTTCCTTTGGTGGAAATTTTGCAGGAAATGCTTAAGTATGTAAGGTATCTTAGAGATATTGTGGCAAACAAGCGAAGACATATAGAGTTTGAAACAGTTGCACTTACTGAAGAGTATAGTGCTAGAGTTTAGAGTAAGCTTCCTCCTAAGTTGAAGGATCCTGGGTGTTTCACAATTCCTCTGTCTCTTGGAAAAGAAGAAGTTGGTAGAGCCCTATGTAATTTAGGGGCTAATATAAATTTGATGACATCCTCTTTGTTCAAGCAACTCAGATTAGGGGTGCTTAGACCTATTACAATCATTTTACAGTTGCTAAATAGGTCACTAATTATGCCAAAAGAAATTATTGAGGATGTGTTAGTTCGAGTGAGAAAGTTTATTCTTCCTGCTGATTTTATTATTCTTGGTTACTAGGCATATGAGGAAGTTCCCATTATTTTGGGACAACCATTCTTAGCTACAGGTGGAGCGATTATTGATGTTAGGGAAGAGAAGTTGAAGATGAGAGTTGACGATAAGGAAATCACTTTTAATGTGTACAAGGCACTTAAGCTCCCTAAGCACTATGAGGACTTGTACATGATTACTGTGGTAGAACTGAAAGGGATAGAGTAGAGTCCTTATGTGAATTGTAGTGATTCGGATGGAACAACTGAGTTAGATGAGATGGTGTTGCAAGTTGAGTGTGTAAGGATGATTGAGAAAAGAGCCAGAGATGAAATAGGAGACCTTCGGAGAACGGGTAAAAAGGCTAGACTTCATGGGAGAAAGAAGAAGAGAAAGCACCCAGCCTGAGAAGAGTAGCAGAGTCATGCCGCGACGTTAAATCAGGTGCTTGTTGGGAGGCGACCCATCTTTACTCCTTTCTTTTATTTTTATTTTTATTATATTATTTTTGTAGTGTCTGTTTTTATTTTGTAGGATTATAAGCATAGGAAGCAAAACCATTAGAAGAGTGCAAAAGTGATCTAGATGGTGAGAACTAAGTGTGAGATACCGGCACAAAGGACCATCAGTGGGAGAAGTCTGAGTACCCCATGAGCCGCTATTGCTTCGGCCTTTGGCCTTTAGGGAGTCTCTTGTCCACCCTCGTTTGTATTTTGCTTTATTTGTGCATTGGGGACACTGCACTCTTTTAAGTTTGGGGTGGGATAATTTTTCTAGATAATTAGTAGTAATGTGTTAGAAAAATGTTAACTTCTTAGAAATATCAAATAAAAAATTGAAAAAGTAGAAAAATTGGACTTCTCCCTACGATAGATTTCATTCGACAGGTTTCTTAAGGGATTAAAGTCCAATAAATAAAATTTTTTATAGGTAGTGTAATAATTCCCCCTTAGTTTTTCTTTGTCCCGCGATTCTTTTCCAAGGGTTTTGTTTGAACCAGGTGTAGTTAGTTTTATTTTTTTAGGAATAGGAGCCATTGTGCTGTGATTGGAATTGAGAAAATATCTCTTGATTTTGTTATGCCTTAAGAATAGTGAGTACTTTGGTTGTGATGCTTAGGCTCAGGTTTTGACTTTTATATAAGAACCTTAAATTGTATGATTTTAACTTTGCTTAATTGCTTTGACTAGAGTGTCTTGATGATTTCAATCCTGAATGAGTTATGTGCCATGTGTGTGTGAGGTTTGTGTGTCATTCTATTTGTTGCATTTAATATCTAGAACTTGCCCCGTGTATTTGCAAAGCAAAATAGCAGTTTTGTTCAGTCTTGGAAGTGATATAGACGTTTCATTATTGAGCCAGATATATATATTTTACCCGTCTAATTGTTACGTATCATGGTTAATCCTTTGAGTCTGTAATCCTATTTTTTTGGCGTTAACCACATTACAAGCCTTACCCATTTTTTTTGAATTAACCATCTATTTCATCCTTTTCACCTCTCATGAGCACTTGAATTTTAATGAACTTTTTAAAAGTTAAAGTGTGGGGTGCTAGTTTGGCTTTTGAGTGGAACCAATGAAATAAGGAGAAATGTGCACTATTTTGAAAAAGTAAGAGCCACTTGAATTGAAAAAAAAAGTAGTTCTATTGTGTGAAAACTATTCCTTGATAGTTGGTGACTCTTGATATAATTGTGCTTAAAGAAGTATGGAGTTAATTTACATTAATGTGAAGGTGGAGCTATGGTTTGACATAAGTGTGTGATTTTAAATGTTAAAATGTATGCATTAAAGTGCTTAGGGAGGTGTAGTCATTCATATATCTAAATGTATCCTACCCGTCCCGCAGCCTACAATACAACCAAATAGAGTTCTAATTGATCCTTGACAGAATGATCTCGATTAGTAAAGTAGTACATTATGGGCAAGCCTATGGTTCATCTTTTGTAGGATATGAATGTTGTTTCTGAGAGTGAGTGAATTCATTCTATATTGAGTTCCTAATTGTTCTTGAATTTTATGTGTGTGGAATTACTCTCTTTTGTGGTGTGAGGGCACTTGATTCATGAAGGAAAGGTAATGTCGATGACCTCTATATTATTTAGAGTAAGTGAGCGGGTTGTAAAAAATGCATGGTGCTTGTTAGTCAAATTTTGAGGTGAGGATGTTACACTATTGTGCTTAGCCTATTTTAAATATTCTTGGTGTGATGAGTTATGAGAGTGGTTTAAAAAGGTTGTGTTGTTGTAAAGTGTAGAAAGTTGCTCGAGGATGAGCAAGAGTTTAAGTGTGGGGTGTTGATAAACGGCCAAAAATGCATATTTTTTGTTACAACCCATATCCACACGCGTTAGTTCATGCCATATATTAGTTAACATAAATTCAAGAAGGAATTACATTTGAGATGATAAGAAGTTAATCCTATTGGTCTTAAGTGATACAAGGGTGTATAAGGGTGATTAACAAGTATTAGAAGTTAAACGAATCAAGGATGTTGTAACTCGTATTTTCAGGTAAACCTAGAGGTTCTTAATACACTCAAGGTCATGTATTAAAGTGTTTGAATCATATAATATCCGTATCATAAGTCTTGAAGTCAAACGAGTTATGAAACAAAAGTCGACAAACGTTGTCGCAACTTAGGTTCATAATTTTACTTAAACATTAGGTTAAATGTTTCTAAGTTTTTCTCCTAATTTACAAGGAATTACGGGGTGCTCTACCTACCAAATTAAAGATCTACGAGTCTAGTTTCCAACGCATTAAACCATTTGTCAATAAGATCTCGGAGTATAGATATATTTATATTTTCGCAAGCCTGCGCAGATTGGTAGATGACAAGTAGGTGCATCACCTACTTGCCAAAATGATAGGACAAAATTAAAAGACCTAAGTCGGCCAAGAGAGGAATTTTAAGGGGTTATGAACTCAGTTATTTCATCCATTTTTCAGACCCTCAAAACCAAAGTTAACCCCTGCAACTCCTCCCCAAAAATCCCACACAAACCCTAATCGATTTTCCCTCTCTTTCAAGTTCTATTTGAAGGTAAAACCTAGAGTTTGAAGAACCAAGGGAAGGGCTGAGTTATCCAACAAGTAAGGTAAGTTACTGTCATCTTTCATACATTTTTCTCTGCTGTGAATTCATGGTAAGTCGTTCTATACATGTAAGAACTCACGGGACGGTGATCGGAAGCCGTGAGTTCGAGTTATTCACTTGTAGCGGACTGTTTTGTGGATGGTTTTGTGTTGCTATTGGGCTGCATGTTTTACTACTATTTTGTGGAGTTTTGGAGGTGGAAGGGTGTGTAGGAACACCATATATATGTAGGGTTGTGGGCTGATAGTGATTCGTAACATTTCTGGGTCGTTTGACACGACTACAGTGGTCGTCGTATGTATGATGTAATTAGGTTGTGCGTGGACTGTTTTGGGAGGCTCAATATATTTATTATTTATGTTGTTTGGGCTGTTTGGTTATTGTTTGGAATGGTATGAAGTCATATATATAGGGGAGGTGTGGTCCGTTTCAACGTAAAATAGGTTGTGATCGATACATAATAGTTATGACGCTTAAATGATAACGATAGTATCGTTTCTCTTATTGTAGACTAAGGAGTTGTGACAATTGCATATCTTGTGATTGGGGAAGTATATACAAGGTATGTGAGGCTATCCCTTTTCTTCTTTTGCACGACTCCGATTGTACATAATGTAATGAACGAGCTTCCAAAGATACTCTACTCTTAGAAGCTAGCAGTACTTACATTGCTTTCCCTCTTATGGAACGATTGATGTTAATGTTGCTTCTCTTATTCTTATGTTATCAATGTTGCTGGTACTTCCTGATTCTTATAAGGTTCGTAATGAAGAGTTGGTCCTAATAACGTGTACAGAGGATACCGACCTTATGTCACTCCGAAAGGTTTAGAATGTGATTCCATGAGTCGAGCATGCATTATATATATGTATCTATTTTACTCTACCAAGTCGCGCTATAGTCGGCCGGGTACGGCACCTATTGTACAACCACTTATCAGTTGGGTTTTACCGAGCTCCACGTGGTCGGGTACGATTCTACCGAGCCTTATGACGGTCGGGTACGTTTTTACCAAGCCTATTATGGCTGGGCACGATATATGATGATGATGCCCACAGAGGCATATGTTTTAAAAGTTTATGTATACATACATATGTATCATGCATTTCATGTCAGTAGCCCTCAGAGGTACTCAGATGTTCCAGGTTGTATATTCTCTATCCCTGCTTACATTACTGATCATATTTATGGTTCCCTGCCTTACATACTCAGTACTTTATTTGTACTGACGTCCTTTTATTTGTGGACGCTGCAGGTCCTGATAGACAGGCAGGTGCAGCTCCCCCACCACAGTAGACTGTCCAGTTCAGCGGTGATTGGCGAGATCCCTTCTCCGGACTTGCCTTGGTCTTGGTATGCAATTTTTGTTATAGACATTATGGGTATGTCGGGGCCCTGTTCCGGCTATGTTGCAACACTTATGTTCTTTTAGAGGCTCATAGACAGGTGTCGGCTCATGTATAGTTTGGTATGCCTTGTCGGCTAGTTTTTGTTGTATAGTCTTTCATAGTAGCGTGGTAGCTCATACCTTATACGTAGTTTCTTGATTGTCTGGTCATCCCCTGCTATGTATGTTCATGCCGTCATATTTTATTGCTGGTTGTCCATGATCTAGGTCTACCATTTATATTGATCTCGTCAGCCTTAAAAGATAATAATGAAGGTTAGATGAAATGTACGTTGGTGCTCGGCAAGTGTGGTCGGGTGCTAGTCATGGCCCTTCAGTTTGGGTCGTGACAAACTTGGTATCAGAGCAAGTCTGTCCTAGGGGTTGTCTATGAGCCGTGTCTAGTAGAGTCTTGATTATGGATGTGTAGCGCGCCACATTTATAATCAGGAGGCTACATGACATCTAGGGTTGTTACCTTCTTCCTGAATCTAGATCGTGCGTAGAGTTGAGTCGTAAGTGTTTGTCTCTAATATTCACCTTGTTTTCTTTCAGTGATGCCTTCGACTAGGAAGCAAACAATTAGTAGACGGCTTGATACAGCTACGGGAGAGGGTACCAGTCTGGTGCCCCAAGCCAGAGCAGGCCAAAGTGAGGCTCAGAGTGAGATGTCGTCTCATACCTCAGCTACCCCGTCTCCTCCAAAGGATATTAGGAGGCACCCAGCACCTCCAGTTCCTCCGTCTGGCATTACAGACCAGGATATGCGGAGTGATTTGCAGTTATTGACTAGCTTGGTAGCTGCTCAGGCTCAGAGGCAAAATACAGGTGCTGCTGAGAAACCAGTTAGTATGAGAGTTCGTGATTTTATTAATTTAGACCCTCCAGTGTTTACCAAATCAGAACCCAAGGAGGACCCACAGACTTTTATTGACCAGGTTCATCGTACACTTCGGGTTATGCATGTTAGTGATACAGAGGCAGTAGAGTTGGCTTCTTATCGGCTACGGGATTTAGCGGTTCTCTGGTATGATAGTTGGGAGAGATCCAGGGGTCCGAACCCTCCTCCAGCTGTGTGGAAGGAATTTTCTGAGGCCTTTCTTCGTCACTACTTGCCAGTTGAGATACGACGAGCTAGAGCTGATAAGTTCTTGAACCTTAGACAAGGTAATATGAGTGTGCGAGAGTACAGTATGCAGTTTGATTCTTTGGCAAGGTATGCTCCCCATATGGTGGCCGAGATGAGTGATAGGGTGCATATGTTCGTGAATGGGTTGGGACCACATCTGATAAATGAGTGTACGACAGCCTCCTTGGTGGAGGGCATGGATATTTCCCGTATTCAAGCTTATGCCCAGACCCTAGAGGATCGTAAGCGCCAGCAGAGGGCAGTTAGGGAGCAGGATAGGGGCCAGCATAAGAGGGCGAGATTTGCAGGGTATTCTGATGACTTCAGAGGCCGCATCAGGCCACAGTTTTCGAGGAGTTCGGCGCCACCTGTAGCTAGTGCTCCTCCACAGTTTCAGAGGCCTCGATATGATCGATCCTATTCTGGTCCAGGTCAGAGTTCGCGGGCATCTGGCTCGCAACATCACAGGGATACTAGTCAGATGAGACCCCCAACACCACATTGTGATCAGTGCGGCAAGGCCCACTTTGGACTGTGTCGTCGAGGTTCTGATGCATGCTATTCGTGCGGGCAGCCTGGCCATATGATGCGGGATTGTCCTAATAGAGGAGGTGATGGTATGGCTCAGCCGACTGGATCTGTGTCTGGTTCTTCCTCATCAGTTCGACCTCCAGCACGGGGTTTTCAGCAGTCGACAGGTCGTGGTAGGGGTAGAGGTGCAGTGCCGAGTTCGAGTGGTGCTCAAAATCGAACCTATGCTCTAGTAGGTCGACAGGATCTCGAGTCGTCTCCAGATGTTGTTACAGGTATTATATCTGTGTTTTCTTATGATGTATATGCGCTGATTGATCCGGGATCTACATTATCATATGTTACACCCTTTGTGGCTAATAAGTTTGGCATTGAACCTGAATTGATAAGTAAACCCCTTGCGGTATCTACTCCGATAGGAGATTCTGTGATTGCTAGAAGGGTATATAGAGGTTGCACTGTGATGATTTGTAGTCGTCAAACCTCGGCAAATTTATTTGAGTTAGAAATGGTTGATTTTGATGTGATAATGGGAATGGACTGGTTGGCCTCATGCTATGCAAATGTTGACTGTCGTACGAAGATGGTTAGGTTTCAATTTCCTGGTGAACCCATCATTGAATGGAAAGGGAATATTGCTACACCAAAAGGTAGGTTTATTTCCTATCTTAAGGCAAGGAAAATGATCTCAAAAGGTTACATTTATCATTTCGTTCGCGTTAGGGATGCGGAGGCGAAACCGCCTACTTTACAATCAATCCCCGTGGTCAACGAATTCCCAGATGTTTTCCCAGATGAACTCCCAGGCCTTTCTCTTAAAAGGGAGATTGAGTTTAGCATTGATGTGTTGCCTGACACTCAACCGATCTCTATTCCTCCATACAGAATGGCCCCGGCAGAGTTGCGAGAGTTGAAGGTGCAGTTGAAGGACTTGCTGGATAAGGGCTTTATTAGGCCTAGCACTTCACCTTGGGGTGCACCAGTCCTATTCGTGCGGAAGAAAGACGGGTCGTTACGGATGTGTATCGACTATCGACAGTTGAATAAGTCTACTATAAAGAACAAGTATCCACTTCCAAGAATTGATGACCTGTTTGACCAACTCCAGGGTGCCAAGTATTTCTCCAAGATTGATTTACGTTCAGGGTATCATCAGGTGAGGGTTAGGGAGAAGGATATTCCAAAGACGGCCTTCCGGACAAGATATGGGCACTTTGAGTTCTTGGTGATGTCGTTCGGGCTAACAAATGCCCCAGCAGCTTTTATGGATCTCATGAATACTATATTCAGGCCCTATCTTGATGTGTTCGTGATTGTATTCATTGATGACATTCTAGTATATTCTCGTTCGGAGGCGGAACATGCGGGCCACTTGCGGATAGTATTACAGACGCTTCAGGATCGTAAGTTATATGCTAAGCTCTCCAAATGTGAATTTTGGCTGAACTCAGTAGCGTTCCTTGGCCATGTGATATCTGACGAGGGTATTAGTGTCGACACTCAGAAGATCGATGCAGTAAAGAATTGGCCGAGACCTACAACACCATCAGAAGTCCGCAGCTTCCTAGGGCTAGCAGGATATTATAGGCGGTTTGTGGAAGGGTTTTCCTCTATATCATCACCATTGACTAAGTTAACACAGAAAGATACCAAGTTCCAGTGGTCTGACACTTGTGAACGTAGTTTTCAGGAGCTGAAGAATCGATTGACATCCGCACCAGTGCTCACTCTTCCTGAAGGAACAGAAGGTTATGTGGTATATTGTGATGCCTCAGGTATAGGTTTGGGGTGCGTATTGATGCAGCGTGGGAAGGTGATTGCTTATGCATCAAGACAATTGAAGAAGCATGAAAAGAATTATCCAACCCATGATTTGGAATTGGCTGCAGTAATATATGCTTTGAAGATATGGCGGCACTACTTATACGGCGTCCATGTTGACATCTACACAGATCACAAGAGTTTACAATACATCTTCAAGCAGAAAGAGTTGAATTTGAGGCAGCGTAGGTGGCTTGAATTATTGAAAGACTACGACGTCGAGATATTGTATCATCCCGGTAAAGCCAATGTTGTGGCAGACGCTCTCAGCCGTAAATCAATGGGAAGCTTAGTACATATTGAGGCAGGTAGATGGGGGTTGACTAAAGAGCTTCATCAGCTAGCCAATATGAGAATCAGATTGTTAGACTCTGATGACGGAGGTGTTACTGTACAGAATACATCAGAATCATCTTTGGTAGCCGAGGTAAAAGCACGGCAATATGAAGATCCTATCTTAGTACGATTAAGAGAGAGCATTCAGCAGTGTAAAAGTATGGCTTTTGAGATCGGAAGAGATGGGGCACTGAGATACCAGGGCCGATTATGTGTGCCTAATGTGGCAGGGTTGCGAGAGAAGATTATGAATGAGATTCATCAATCCCGATATTCCATCCATCCCGGCTCGACAAAGATGTATCATGATGTCAAGGAGCAGTATTGGTGGGATAACATGAAGAAGTCTATTGCAGAATTTGTAGCCCAGTGTCCCAATTGTCAACAAGTAAAGATAGAACATCAGAAACCCGGTGGATTGCTTCAGAATATAGAGATTCCGACCTGGAAATGGGAGGTGATTAATATGGACTTCATTATTGGATTACCTCGCTCTTATCATAAGTTTGACTCCATCTGGGTGATAATTGATCGACTTACAAAATGTGCCCATTTTCTGCCAGTTAAGACAACTTACACGGCTGAAGATTATGCGAAGTTGTATATCAAGGAGATTGTTAGGCTTCATGGTGTGCCGGTATCTATTATATCAGACCGAGGAGCTCAATTTACAGCTAACTTTTGGAGGTCTTTTCAGAAGGGTTTAGGCACACAAGTGAATCTCAGCACTGCATTTCATCCGCAGACTGACGGACAGGCTGAACGTACCATTCAGACACTGGAAGATATGCTACGAGCATGTGTTCTAGATTTTAAGGGAAATTGGGATGACCATCTTCCACTCATAGAATTCGCCTACAATAATAGCTACCATTCCAGTATTAAAATGGCCCCATACGAGGCACTATACGGGAGGAGATGTAGATCACCAGTTGGATGGTTCGAAGTCGGTGAAACAGAATTATATGGGCCAGATTTGATTCACCAAGCTATTAAGAAGGTGAAAGTGATACAGGAGCGATTGAGGACGGCACAAAGCAGGCAAAAATCTTATTCTGATGTCCGACGTCGTGATCTAGAGTTTGAGGTTGGTGATTGGGTTTTCCTGAGGATCTCACCAATGAAGGGTATTATGCGTTTTGGGAAGAAAGGTAAGCTGAGTCCAAGGTATATCGGGCCGTATAAAATTCTTCGACGGATTGGACAGGTTGCTTATGAGTTAGAATTGCCATCCGAATTGGAATTTGTCCACCCGGTATTCCATGTATCTATGTTGAGGAAATGTATTAGAGACCCTTCTCGAGTCGTCCCTATCAAAGATGTACAGGTTACAGAGGACCTATCATATGAAGAAGTGCCAGTGGCTATATTAGATCGACAAGTCCGCAAGCTGAGAACAAAAGATGTAGCTTCCATCAAAGTATTGTGGAGGAACAAGAATATGGAAGAAATAACATGGGAAGCAGAAGAGGAGATGAAGTCTAAATACCCGTACCTATTCCATAATGAAGATAACAAGGATGCTGGTGGAACACATAATACATTGGAAGGTGAAATGGCTCTATGAGGTAAGCAATAACTTGAGAAAACTCTTCCTTAATACAAAATGGCGATATGCAGATAATCTACATGTCCATAATGCTTTGCATACTCTTGTAAGGCCTCGGGTGTGTTTCGGATGCCCAACGTGTCATTTTGGAAGATTTTTGCCGTTTTGAACATAAATGTAATGATCTAAAGGTTCATTTTTAGTTCTAGAGATCCAAATTTGATTTCGAGACTTCCAGAATTTAAATCATTAATTATAGGACTGATCTGGAAATTTTGGTTTAATTTCATCAAGTCGCGATTGGGTTTTTGACGTGAAATGTGAGTTAATTGTTTAACGAGCGAAATGGGTATTGAACTGAGCAAACGAGATCCGAATTGAGTTTCGATTGAATGGTTGTGTTTGTATTATAATTTGTGACTCATAGGAACAAGAATCGTCTAATTCAGAGTTCATATGATGGAGTTAGAGCCATTTTAGAGAAAAATGGTTGTGCTGCAAATTTCTTAAAAGCTGCTGTATTTTCTCCAGTAGTGAACAGTACCCGCGCGTGCACAGTAACCGCGCGGGTGAACAGTGCACAGTGACCTCACGCACATGAACAGTTCCCCTGCGTGAACAGTACCGAAAATTTCTGGACAGATTTAATGTCCAGCAGTCCGAGTTTGGTCATTTTTTTAGACTTCCAAGCTTGGATTTTGGGCGATTTTTAGCAAGAAATCTTGGGAAATCTTGAGGTAAGTCACTTGTGATTATTTCTACTCTATAATATTGAATTATCATCGAATAATCCGACTAGATTATATGTTTTTGAGGAGTAAATTGAAGATTTAGGCCTAGGGATTTGAAAATAAGATTTGAAGATTTGAGGGGTCATATGAACTCCGATTTTGGTAAATTTTATATGTACGGACTCGTGGAAAGACGAGGAATCCGGTGATGTAACTTTCGTAATTTTTTGAGAAGTGGGCCCGGGGCTCGGGTTTTCGAATTTCGTGAATTTCGATATTTTTCGAGTCTTTTTGATTGGGTTATATTCCCTTAGCCTATTGTAATGTATTCGTTGTGGTTTTAACCAGATTCGACCCGGGAAGAGGTAAATTTGAGAGGCAAGGGCATAGCGGAGTAGACATTGGACCGTCTTGAGGTGAGTAATGATTTTAAATGATGCACTGAGGGTTTGAAACCCCGGATTGCACAACATACTGCTATGTTGAGATGAGACACGCGTTGTATGACGAGCGCGGGGTCATTTACTATTGGGGATTGTGACTTGGTCCATCCCAGTTGATATTTTTACCGCGTAATTGATAAAGATTTATTGTTTTTCACTATGATTGGGCTTATTGCCATATTTGGGCTTCGTGCCAATTATCTGAAATCTTTTGTGAATTTACATCACTATTTTCCTCACGAATTGAAATATTATTTGAACTCAGTCCAATTGAATTATATTATTTTGTGAACTCAGCTACATTTATACTCAACTTGAGATTTAATGATATTTATAATGCTGTTGAGCTGAGCACTATTGTTTTACTGATGCCCAAGAGGCTTATGATTATTTTCTGGACTGATTGAGGCTGAGGGCCATACGTGAGGATATGTTGAGTGATGTGAGGAGGCTTTCAGGCCTCGTCTGTGATGTGTGAAGGCTTTTAGGCCTATTGATATTGCGCTTGGGCTGTAAGAGCCCCTCCGGAGTCTGTACACACCCCCAGTGAGCGCAGGGTACCCAGGTGAGTTGGGAGTGGGCCCGAGAGGCCGTTGCTTGTGTGTGGTGAGTTGGGAGTGAGCCCGAGGGGCTGATGTTGTGTGCTGGTGAGTTGGGAGTGAGCCCGAGGGGCTGATACTATACTGAGATTTACATATTGAGCCCGAGGGGCAAGCTTTTGATTTATCCTTACTGTGGAAATTATTTGTCTTTACTGTTTTAAAAGAAGAATTATCTGATACTCACTATTTTACTGTATAACTGATTTTACTGCTTGGGATAGCGCTATATTGTGCCGTTATGAGATTTCATGTTTTCAGTCGTTATTTATTTTTATTACTCACTGGGTCGGAGTACTCACATTACTCCCTGCACCATGTGTGCAGATACAGGCAGAGCTGAGTTCGCTCCTGAGCGCTGATTCTTTCCAGACCAGGCGGTGACTAGGAGTAACGAGGTAGCTGTTGACGTCCGCAGCCCCGTTTTCTCCCTTATCTTTGTTATTTATGATAATTCCAGACTTTGTAAAATATTAGTAAACTCTGTAGTAGCTCATGACTTGTGACACCCCGATTTCGGGCTGAGTTGGGAGGGTTTTCCTTGTTCTATCACGTTTATTTCGCATTTAAGATTATATTGCCCATGATTTAGACTTATTCCTGCTAAGTAATTATAAAGAGATGTACTGTTTTGTTGATTGGCTAGCCTTATCCTCACGAGAGGCGCCATCACGACCGGGTTGGGATTTTGGGTCGTGACAGATCCCTTCTCCGGACTTGCCGTGGTCTTGGTATGCATTTTTGTTATAGACATTATGGGTATGTCGGGGCCCTGTTCCAGCTATGTTGCAGCACTTATGTTCATTTAGAGGCTCATAGACAAGTGTCGACTCATGTATAGTTTGGTATGCCTTGTCGGCTGGTTTTTGTTGTATAGTCTTTCATGGTAGCGTGGTAGCTCGTACCTTATATGTAGTTTCTTGATTGTCTGGTCATTCCTTGCTATGTATGTTCATGCCATCATATTTTATTGCTGGTTGTCCATGATCCAGGTCTACCATTTATATTGATCTCTTCAACCCTAAAAGATAATAAAAAAAGGTTAGATAAAATGTACGTTGGTGCTCGGCAAGTATGGTCGGGTGCTAGTGATGGCCCTCCAGTTTGGGTCGTGACATTTTTCGGTGTACTTTCATCTCATAACTTGTGTGGTTACGTTAGGTTACATGAGTTTTTGTAGTGAATTATGCTCATTACGTGCATTCTTATGTGTAGGAGCAAGTTGACAAAATGTGAGCAAAAGAAGTTGATTCGGGATCAAAAGACAAAAAAAGGTTTTTGCTCGTTTATTCTCACGTGCACACAAGAGAGTGAACGAGCAATTGAGGAAAAGCTTGGAAAAAAATAGCGAAGTATAGCAAAAAGACATAGAAGTGCACGAGAGACCTAGGAGAGAAAGAAAAAGAGAAGAACTTTGCTCGTTCACTCTCTTGTGCTCACGAGAGAGTGAACGAGCTAATCTAAAAAGGCTATTTCGAAGTGGGCTTGTTTTATTTCATCCCATGCTAACCCTATCACATATAAATTATCTTTAAACTCACTTTTGTGAGGGAGGACGTGACTTGTGAAGGAAAAACGTGACTTTTGAAGGGGATAAGACGTTGGTAACATTCTTGGAGAAGAAAATGATTCATTCCTTCATCTTTTTTTTGTAATTTGTTTATACAAAATACTTAAAAAATTACTGCTATGAACATGAGTGGCTAAGCATTCTAGTTTCTAGGGTTGTGGTTGATATGATTATTAACATTTATTAATTACATCTTTGTTAATTCAGATTATCATCTTGTGGTTGTTTCTTTAATTCTAGTTTTAACTTGTGAATTGTTGTAACTACCAATTCACCCTACTATCTATGCTATGCTTGAAAAAGCTATATTTAGATTAGAGTAGAATTAAAGAGAGCTTGTTTCTAAACCCTTGGCTTGGAGAAAGATTTCGTGGTTAGGATAGAAATATACCTAACAGTCTTTCTCAATTGAATACCATATTATATTTGTTCATGATAGACCCAATATCATAGGAATACCTGATTGATATATTGTGGACAGACGAGTAGTATTGTGGGAACATGTTATTCATATAAACGTTCCGATTAATTAACAACCATAGATAATCTAGATTAACAAGTGTGATTATTGAATTTAATAGGATTGATAAACCAACCACTACCCCAGAATCTTCACCTTCTCTGAATTAAAACCTCAGCTTACACATTTGCATTCTTGTTAAATTAGTTGTTACTTGGTTAATTTCTTCAATAGTAGATTAATAGAAAAATATCACTCCTGATTACCTTGGACAATTAATTGATTTTAGTTTACTTAATAGCAATTGATCTACATTTCTGTGGGTTAGACATCCGACTTTCGAGTTACTTTATTATTTGACGGCCACGTATACTTAAGCGTGTGTTTGGTTGCAACAAAGTTTCCTTCGATTTTATTATTGTTGTTACTGCCATCATTATTTTAATACCGTTGTCAAAGGCATTTTTTACAAACATTATTAGTGCTCTTGTTATCGTTGTTGTTACTCATGTATCTTAATATTATTGAAGCCATAACTAATTTGCGGCTGATCCTATGGCAACTTCGCTTATTTAAACCTCAACTCACACTAATACAAAAAGTAACTCCTATACAAGTAATTAGCTTATGTAATCAATTTTGGCTTGGTTAAAACCTGAACTAAGATATTTTATATACATAGCGTGGTTCGCTGTACATTATTAACCTATATATATACACACACTTTAGTCCAAGAATTATTGTGGAATATATTCTGTCCCAAAGTACAAACAACCTCAGCATTCAGTTGAAAATAAGCATCCGTTTGAGCATAGATTTTGGGTATATTTTTTCAAAAAGGAAAAATTTAAAACATTGTTTATTTATGGAGCATGATTAGTTTTTGAAAAAAAAAATTAATTTTTTTAAGTTCCCAAAAACCGATTTAGGATAGGTTTTGGATGAATTTTTCTCTTCTACTTAATTAATTTTTTCAAAGTTGAAGTGTTTAGCCAAGCTTTTGGAAGAACAAAAAGTACTTTTGAAGAGAAGCAGAAACAGTTTTGGAAAAGCAGAAAAAAAATATTTTTTTCAAAAACACAAAAAAACACTTTTGAGAAAAATATATTTAGAAGCACTTTTTAAAAGCTTGACAAAACACTAATTGCTGATCAAAAGTATTTTTTAAATTAATTAGTCAAACACTGCTTTTCACCAAAAAAACTTTTGAAAAAAGCGTTTTTGAGAATAAACACTTTTAAGAAATAAGCCGATCATTTTAGAAATTTGACCAATCAGACTATAAGAAATGATACCTAGGACGACCCTCCCCCGCTCCACTTTCCTCAACAAAGGAACTTTTGGAAAAAAAATGTATTCCATGTCATTATAAGACTTTACTTTAGATGGAAAACAAATGTGTTCCATGTGTTATAAGACTTCAACAATAGATTGAAAATAAATGTGTTCCATGTGGTACAAGAAAAAGATCACGGATAACCCAAATACGTATAAAAGTTAGCTCACAAGGTAAGCACTACCTCAAAGACTATAAGGAGAAAATAATTCATTCCCTCCACTAATTTTGGACACTCTAACACTCTGCCACTCCGAGCTGGATATTTGAGCATGAACGTCATATATAAAATGAGGATATATTCAACATTGAGTAAACCGAGAATAACTCTAGCTCATATGTCATGTAGTTAAAGAAGAAGGACTTTGGACCTAATTCATTGACGTGAAGATTTCTCAAAGCACGAGAAAACAGCCCATTGGCTCCACCAACGTGGGAAACTCAGGCAAACAGAAACTACATAAAATGGTACAAAGCGCTAGCCCATGTGACATTGCTGCAGCCTAAAATTTCTCATAGGTCTGCTCATGTCCTTATCTAAATCCTATATCACTCGGATAAAATCTCCTTAATTCACATCATATAAGCAAAGATTATAAAGACTGCCACTACATGGCTGTAACTCTCTTTAGTTCCGCGAAATAAGGTGTACCAGAAAACAGAAAGACTAACACAACTCAACAGCGTTATTCATGAGTGCGTGGAAGATAAGAAATGACTGGACGAGAAAATGTACAGCACACTGACGAAGAAAACAAGTTACACTAATAGAATAGTACTGGTATCAATATGGGTCTTTTATAGGGATGCAGTTTTTGAGAAAGTGAGTTTTCTTGCTATAGCAATAAGTTTTCTGGAAAAATCCCAAGTACACGAACCCCATGCTTCCTTACTTCATCAAACTGCAGCGGAATTACTAACCAAGTACTAGAGGTTCTTTCTAAAAATGATTATTAATTTCTTGATAACGAGATCCTAGATATATAAAAGTTTTAAAAAATTATACAATCAGATCTCGGATGAGGAAATCTATTAAGAAAGTAGAAACATGCATACCTGGAGCTTGAGAATTCGTAGAGTCTTCCTTTTTGTGAGAAAATGATGACAGCAACTTCAGCATCACAAAGAACTGAGAGCTCATAAGCTTTCTTCATAATTCCATTTCTACGTTTCGAAAAAGTCACTTGCCGGCTCGTCGCATTCTCAATTCTCTTCATTTGTACCTTCCCTCTCACCATTTTCCTGCACATTAATATTTTCGTTACAACTACTGTAATAAATAAATTCTAGAAACAAATATCATGACTATCAGTATAATATAATTATCCTACCAAAGATTAGCAAGAAACTGAGATAGCTTGTTAGTATTAAGCTTGGGGATTGAACAAGATCTTGAACAAGCTGACAGTTGAATATCGAACTAAAGAAGAAATAGTAAGAGCCCAAAACCCTAAAAATATCTAAATCAAAAACTGAAGCTTTTAGCTGACCTTACAGAAGAAGAATAAAGCCAGAAAAATTGAAAAACCCTAGCTTTGAGAGTAGAATAACATTTACCTTGAAAAGATTGAAGCATAAGAAATTTAACCCAAAAGCAAAATAAGCCCAAGAAAGGGATTTTGCTGGAAAATGGGAATAGGATGAAAAAGAATATATAAGCAACTGGATTCGAAGAAGAAAAAGCACTAATAGACAGACAATGACATGAAATTTGGGTTATTCGTCGTTGATGCATCAATCTCTTTATTTTGAGACCAGAGAGAGTCCATTATTTCCTAATTCATCGTATTTCTCTTATTCCCTTCGTCCTTCACTATCTGTCTTAGCCACAGAAAAGGAAAAGCACAAAAAAGTAAACATAAGAAAGTCCCATCCGAGCAAAAGCACTCATTGTTACCTTGTTTTGGAAAATATAAAAAATAGACATTAATCATACAGAAACGGTAATCTTTGAAGTCATAAATGGGAGTACCAATTATTTAATACTGCAAAAAAAAAAGGTTCTAACTTCTAGACGGAACGAAAAAGAAGAAGTCCGGGTTGGGGAAAGGGTCGGACTATAAAGGTCTATCGTACCCAACCTTATCCTGTATTTCTGCAACATGTTGTTTCCACGAAATCAAAATGAAAGTTTTTTGTTCATTTAAGTTATACTTCTGTAAACGAATTTATACTATCAATGTAATTTAATCAAATATAAATGGTTTATTTATTTATTTTTTTGGTTAATATACCACATTTGACATGAAAATTACCCGTCGTGATTGATCAATTTAATCTTATATACTAATACTTATTACTACGTCTTTATTCCAAACAAGCTAGAGGTCGCTATATTAATTACGTTACTCCATTTATACTAGTCTTATGCCAATTCAATTTAACCGGGTAATACAAGAAAAATTACAATATCACCATAAATATTATTGGGGTGTTAAATTAAAAAAAAGGGTTTATGTATAATTAGTGTAACATCTAAACCAAATAGGAGTATGAATAGGGTGGGTTTTAGAAGTGATTAATTTTTAGGGTGGGAATGGCTTATTGATGTGAACGCGTCAACATCATCGTACCACGATCTGATGTATCAACAAATAATGGATTGACACGCATAATATCTATTTATGTTTGGCACTTAGGGCCAATGAGAGCAAAGTCTGTCACGTTGCTGCCTTTAACTTCGTTTGGTGCGTCCATTCACTTTTGTGCTAAAACTATCCTTTAGTAAACTATACTATGTTGTGCAGTTGTGCTTTATATCCTACAACGCAATATTCCAACCTTGTTCCATAGTGTAATCGATAATGGTGGATTGTTGGTGGGCGATACGGTATTTTTCTTTTACTAGTATGATTTTTCTCTGTTTGGTTTAGAGATCTCCATATCTTGTCTGATTACATGTATCATAATGGGTGAAAAATGCATATTTTGAGTATATTTGCATATTATTTCTTACGTGACTTGTAAGATAACATATGGTTTTTAAAGTGAAAATCTACTCATTACGTGTTTTTTATGTGTGGAAATGAACTTGTGTGGAAAAGAATCAAATTGGAGAAAAAATGGCTATAAAAGAGTTGGAGAGAAAAGTCTTGGACAACGAAGCGGGGTTCTCTTTGCCAGACCAAGACCAGAGCAGAAAAAAACAGCAATTGGGAGTGGTCTGGGGTGCGCGCCTAGACGCGCCTCCAGTTTCTCCAATCCGAAATAGGAGAAGTCAAATCCACCCCAATTCAACCGTACTTCATATAAATATGATAGCTAGCCACTTTTTGAAGGAGAAAAGACTTTGGGGGTCAGGAAAGAATACGCTTGGAGTTGTTAGTATTAAGCTAAATTGTTACCAAATTTAGAAAGGGTTCATTCTTTTTGGAACGGACCAAAAAGGAAATAGGTTCACATAAACTGGAACAGAGGGAGTAGTATTGTATTTTTACATACTAACATGAGTAGCTAATTTCTTATCTAGGGTTTCGATGGAACCTTTTGGAGGATGAGTTTTTGTAACGTTTTTAAGTAATTGAGTCTTTGAATTTCTCGACTTGTTTAACTACATGCTTATTCAGTTGATAGAATGGTCATCAATTGACTTTGCCTATTTATTAAGATTGCTTGGAAAATATAACGATCTGGCCGGTCTTTTTGAGTATTTTAGCCCCGGTCCCCTAATTTACGCTTCCTCTATATTATATTATGGTTACGTGACTTGTCAGGTTGTTTGATTTTGGCTTCGGGTGAGTTCTGGAGTGAAATGGGACACATAGTCCCTAAGTTTGAAGTTTAAGTTGTAGGAGTTGACCATAGTTTGACTTGCATAAAAATGACTCTGGAATGGAGTTTGATAGTTCCAATAGCTCCATATGGTGATTTTGATCTTAGGAGTGTGTCCGGATGTTGATTTGGAGGTCTGTAGTTCATTTCAGCATGAATTGGTAAAAGTTGAAAAATGAAAGATTTTTAAAAGTTTGATTGGGAGTTGACTTTATTAATATCGGGGTTGGAATTTGATTTTAGAAGTTTGAATAGGCCTGTAATGTCATTTATGACTTCTGTGCAAAATTTGAAGTCAATCGGAGTTGTTTTAGTATGAATCCGCATATACACTCGTCACCTTGCATCTACGTGGCTCCTATCATAAATCAAGTAGCAATCATGATACATATGGGAAAAATTTCCTCTTAAAAGGATAGACAAGATATTTATCTCCACCCGGCAACCTCAAATCAAGCAAAAATTACCTAACCATCGAAATTCAACTCCAAATGACCCAAATCTAGTAAAAAATATCTCAATAATATCAAATAAATCCATAGAAAATAATCTCAAACAATAAGGATTCGATCTTTACACGAATTCCCAAAAATCAATAAAATCAACCCCGGCTCAAACAGTTAAAACCCGAGTCAAGGGGTAGATACCAACTACTCATAATTCCACAAGTCCAAATACGTAATTAGATTTCAAAACCAAGTCCAAATTGACTTTCAAATCCCAAATTTATACTATCTTAAGTTATAGACAAAACCTCCAAATTTTTCTTTAGAAATTTATATTTTAGGTGTAAAAATTCATGGGTAATTAAGATATAAAGTCAAATCTAAGTAGAAAATAATTACCCTCAAAGTAGTGATGAAAATCTCCTAAAACATCGACTCTTAACGAGCTCCAAAACTCAAAATAATAAAAAATAAACTAACCCTTCGAAATATATGAAACTGCCATTCCTCTTCTGTGGACAAAATGCCGCTTCTGCAAAGTCGCTTTTGTGACCCAGCTCTTGCATCTTCGAGCTTCACTTATAGATCCACCCATTGCATTTGCGGAGAAAATGCCGCTTCTGTGGTTCCACATGCGCGAAAACAAAATATGCTTTCGTGCTCTCTCGTGAGCCAGCCAAATCTCGCGTATGCACAACAAAAACCGCTTATGCAAAATCACAGGATGCAACCTAAACCTTGCTTTTGCAGCCTTGCACCTGTGCAAAAGTACCGGAGGTACGATACACCGACACCAGAACTGGCAACCTTCACCAAAATGATTCAAAACTCATCCAAAATATACCGGAGCCCCCTGGGCTCCATCAAACCACACAAACAAGTTCCAATACCTTATCTGAGCATGTCTGAATGCTCAAACTACCACGACTAACATAAATCATGAATCGACGATCAAAACATATGTTAAGCTTTTCTTAAGTTCATTAACTTCCAAACATCAAACCAAGCGTCTGATTCAAGCCTAGTTAATCCAAATTATATCTAAATTTTATATACAAGTCCCAAATGATAAGCGAAACCTATTACAACTTTTGAAATCAAAATTTGAATCTGATATCATCAAAGTCAACCCCCGATCAAACTTAAGAACTCTCTAAACCTCCAGATTGTCAACTTTCGACAAATAGTGCCAAAACATCCTATGAACCTCCAAATTTAAATTCGGACATACACAGGGGTCCAAAACCAACACACAAACCTATTGGAACCCTCAAATTACCAATCCGAGGCCGTTTACACAAAAGTCAAATCTTGGTCAACTCTTACAACTTAAGCCTCCAAAATAAGACTAAGTTTCTCGAATCCCTCTCAATCCTTTCCGTAACTAAGCCAACCACCCCCACGAGTCACAAAATAACAAGCACATATACTAGAAGCATCAAATATGAAAATAGGGCTCAAATACGCAAATCGACCGACCAGTCATTACAAATATGATATATAAGTATACCAACATGATATATAGTCACCACAACATTTTAGGCCTTTAACCACACCTGAAAACTGTGGCTTAAACTATCAGAAAGTATGGCCTTTGACCAAAGGCAACACTTTCGGATCTAAGGTAACGTTTTTTGAGGAGTGGCCTAAATGAGCGTAACCTTTGCCCTAAGAGCACTCTTTATAAGTGTTGCTTTAGAAGCCACACTTGAAAAACGTGGCCTAACAATTAATAAGGCCACGCTTGTAGTACCCTCTATGGTAACACTTTTCGATACTATAGCAACACATGAAAAACGTGGCATTTGTAATTACTCTTTAAGTCACGCTTGAAAGTGTTGCTTTTGCTATATTTCAACAACAAATTTTCCAATTCCTATTGCCACACATTTGAGGTGTGGCAATTGTGTCTAAGTTATGAAGTAATTTGTTTTATATATATTTATATAAGCCATATGTTTGCGTTCAATAAAATACATTTTTATATATATCTCATAATCACGTCCGAAGATCACAAGCATTCAGTTATGTAAAAAATAACAAAAGAATAATTCCAATTCATATACTTGCAATGAACTTCAAAAAAAGATTAAATCTTGCATAAACAACGAAGCAAATTATTTCAAGGTTCATTCTTGTAACTTTACAAAATCAAATGTATTAATGTATCAAGAATTACAAAAATCGTAATTGTCCAATGTCTTCATCGTTAAATTCCAATAGATCAAAGAGTTTTCTGGCACCATTTTTAATTGTCTACCAGAATATTCCTACAAAATAAAATTAGTAATTAGATAGAAATACATAGTATGCAAGTACAAACTCAGAGCAATGTGGTAGAGTTTGCCCCTTGGGGACTCGGAACAATTTTTCAACCTATTTATTAAATTAATACTGATCTATTTTCATATAGTTGCACCAATATTTATTAGTTAACGAGTCTATATAATAATGTTATCTACTATTTCATGAAAAAGTAAAATAATAATAATTATTTTAAATACAAATTTTATCCAGAATTTTCTCAATTTCTTCGAGTACTTAAATAATAAAATTGTAATTTAAAAAAACATTGTAGAATTTGAATAGACTTGAATGTATGAATATGCTGTGTATTACATGTTCATAAAATGATATCATTAACATGCTTTTTTGTGTATGTCATATTTTCCAAGTAATATTTTCTAATGAAAAATTATATTTATTAATATTCTCCACGCGATCCACGAGTACAAATACTAATAAGTAAGAAAACAGCTCGACAAAAATTGATAGACCAACTATTATAGATATGTGTTAGCTTTCATAAAAGAATATTTGGAGGTCATTACTCATTAGCACTTAACAGTTAAACAAAATCTCATCACACATGAAAGAAAGCAATTTAAATAGGAAAACATTGTCGTCAAGCGGAAAAAGAAAAAAAAAAAGAAAAAAGAACAAGAACAAAGCTTTGGTAGAAAAATATAGAGAAAGGAAGATGTGACTCAATTGACCCCAAGTGAAGACATGAAACCAACTACTCCTATTTGTTTTGAGATGAATGTTTCCATATCGTATTGCATTATTTGCATACGGCCAGAAAGCATTGACATTCAAGTTTAACAAAACTAATGAGTTACAACTACCCTTTTATTAAATTTGTCCAAGTCCTCATAAATCAAGAAAACATACACAAAATCGATAATCCAACATTTTCTTCCCCAATACAAATTAACTATAAACATCTTTTATTTCCTTCCACCAGCAAGTCTCTCTTTCAAAATCTTCTGCCCCATGTACCTGCATCACATTAATACAAATCATCATCACCTATGAGTAGACTATACAGAAACATGATCAAGATTTGTTAAACTTAACTTACCTTCCAAGCATCATGACAGTGGCTTGAGGATTAGTGCCAGGGGAGTATATAAAAGTGGATCCATCAATAACTCTCAATCCATCAACCCCAAAAACTCTATAATTTCTATCAACCACTTTTCCAACTTGACAACCTCCATGATAATGCCATATGGTCATTACTGTGTCTATACAAAATTGTTCTAAAGAAACAGAGGCACTCAAATGTCTTGGCCTCAAGTTAAGTGGAAAAGTCAACATTGTATCCATTAAAGATTGTGCTGAAGTAAAAGGGTATCTGAATTTGGAGAAAAATGTTGATTCTATGACTTCTGCTATTGCTTTCATGCCTTGTACACATCTTTGTAAGTCTCTTGGATCTTTGAAATAGTTGAAAGTTACTTTTGGATTTTCATTTGGGTCTTTGCTTTTAAGTTCAAGAAAACCTGTTGAATATGGTCCTGCTACTTTTTCTAGGATGAGACCAGCTTGCATTGGGGTGTGTAGAAGGTGTGGGTTGATACCAGGTATGCCTTTGGGGAAGTGCAATTCTGAAGGTATTTTCAATGGGTCCATGGTCTGCACCAAATGAAAAAAAAAAAAAAATTACAATATTTCACCGATGACCATTATAAATTACACTATCAAAGATTGTATAGCTTAAATCCCTCTAGTTACTGCAATACAAGTACAGTCAACCTCTCTATAACAGTATCTCTATATAACAATACTTCACTATAAAAGTCAAGTTTTTCCGGAATCAATTTTTATGTTATGTTATGATATATGTTCTCTATAACAACACTTCACTATAATATCCAAAAATATTCGGAACAAACGAGGCTGATATAGAGAGGTTCGAATATCTCCTATTCTCTTTTTTCTAGTCAATCCCTTAAAATGTTAGCTAGTCAGAATTTACTAGTGGAACTGCTTGCATAGTTATTTTGAAAGAATTGTCTTGCTTCTCAAATTCTTCTTTATTATGAAAATGAGCTATTTTGATCTCACCTGATTAGCTATATTTTTAAAATCATGGGCGATCCTTCGCATCCAATCCAATTCCAAAGGCCCACTGGCAGCTTCAATGTAACTTTTGAAGCCAGTAATACCAACCACTTGAATAAGAGAAACTTCAACAGGGTGAGGAGACGGAACAAAGACAGCATTCATTGGGTTATCTGACATACCCATACCAACCATGGGCTGATCCACCAAAATATAAATCCCATGGGCCTTCAATTGCTTTGCCGGCCCAATACCACTCAACATTAACATTTGTGGGCTTCCCAATGCTCCAGCGCTCAAAATGACCTCGTTTTTGGATCCCTCCTTCAGGTACGCCATGTGGCTATTACCTTTTGAATCTTGAAACCGAACTCCATAAGCTCTTGGCTTCCTTCCTCCTGCTTCATTTCATTTTCAGTAAAATAAATGACAGTGTTAGTATTAGGAAAATGTATATATTTTTCTATATATTAACGCATAATATATAGAAAACATACTTAGTACATATTTTTTGTATATGGATATAATTATTTTTGGTCGCTCGACCAAGTAATTTGCCCGTTAGTATTCCGTCTGTTTTAAAAAAAAATGTCATACTTCTCTTTTTTAGTTTGCCCCCAAAAAATATTATATATTTCTTATTTAGAAAAAAAATTAACTTAATATTTTTAGTGAGATGATTCATAGTTATAGATATATTTATGACTTGTTTTAAACCATAAGTTTTAAATACTTTCTTTTCTTTTTTAAACTCGTCAGTCAAAAACTACAAAAAAGAACAGATAGTGGACAATGTGAATGATTACTAGATTTTTGTCGGTACCATTTGACTTTAAGACTTGATAGTATGACTTATGGTACTTTTTATTTGATTTCAAAATATACAAATCTCATTTTTAGAAATTAAGAAATCGATGTATGAATAAACGAGACAATCATGAAAACAAAATAATCCCATCCTCGTACTCTAAATCTTGTAATTTTATTTGTATATACTCATTTTGTAAAAATTAGGAGTTGTGAATCTTGAGAGAGAAAAAATAAAAAAAGAAAAAGGAAACGAAAAAGAGAAATGAAAAAATTTAAGCAGTTACCTTCTTTTTTGAACAAGATCTGTTGCACGGTTGCATACAAATAAACAGTAATTTTGGTAGGATCAGCATACTCTAATAAATCAGCAGCGGTATGTCTATGACCTTGTGGATCAAAAATGGTACCACCAACTTTAGTTCCAAACAAATGTTCATACGTAAAACCATTATATGGTTTCACCCCTACTTCCACAAGACCATTTCTCACTGCCGATTGCCACTGCTTTATCTGAGGTTGAAACGCCACTTTCTTTTCAACCCATTCATACGCTTCATTCACTAACTTTTGATCCCATCCCATTTTCTTAACGTAGCCTTTGCTTGCCCGTGAAAAGAACCCGGCATTAACGGCCGAGCCGCCGCCTAAGACACGGCCACGGTGGTTGAATACACCGTCCGTAGATATGAAGAGTTGTGCGGGCGATGAAGGAGAAGTGTCTGCTAAATTGTTGGCAAAACCAGTAATGTTTGTGATGTTTGGGTTACCATAAGGCAAGCCACCTCTTTCCAATAACAAAACATTGGAACGTTGTGAGAGAGTTGCTGCTAATGCACAGCCAGAAGTTCCTCCTCCTATAACGATATAATCGAAGAATACCACCTCTGGTGCTGATGTAGCGTCCTTTGCGAATGTGGAATATGGGGCTGCATGCATAGAAACCAAACTACTTTTACCACCTTCATTTTTATCAAATATGTTTACAAAGAGCTTAATTTCTATACAGTTTACTAACGTGTCACCTAAAAAGAGAACTAAATGCAGTTTCTCACAAAAAGTGGAATTAGTAACCTAAAAAAATAAGATAAAACATGCTAAAGCATGTTAGAATTAATGCACTAATACACCAATAATGTAAAAAATTCTCTTTACGCGAAAATCAAAACATGCTTTTTCATTACTCATCATTAATTCGATCTTTTCAATAGATCTTGCAAGACAGGAGAAAATGGAAGAAAAAAGAAGAATTAATCACGGCAACTTTAATTTAGAGCATGAATAGATACATATATACCTTTCTCAGAAAAACAAGGAACGGTGAGAATGAGAATTGCAAGAAGAGAAGAAAAAATGGAGAGGCTCCAATTACTTGAGCTATCCATCTTCTGTTTCAAAATTTATTTGGTTGTGAGAATTAACAAATGTCACAGAACAATACACTGAAACAAATGTTCTTTTTATAGAGAGATCATTGAAAGGAACGATTATAGAGGCAAAACATTCTGAGAGGTGCAAAGAATTCTGGGCCAGGCTAACAGAGAATTATAGTTCAACAAGTCAGATGGTGCACTAATCCATGTAAAAGATAAGCAAGTCGGTGGTTGAAGACCGATGAAAACTCAAAGCTTCATCATTTACTTTAAAAGAGCCTGTTTCTCTAACTCTCACCTGCCCAAAAGAAGCATCATTAAATACTTCTTACCTCTAATTGACGGCAAGTTAATGTAAAGGAAATTAAACTATCACAACATTTAAAAAAGATAAAATACTGTTTACAAGTACCATTAACTAGTTGGTTCAGAATTTCCAGAAATTCACGACACTACAAGAAAATCAAGAATTTTCACCTGAAATTTTTTGTCGGAAATTTCCGACGGAATCCGTTGGAATTGTAAAAAAAATATCACCTACATATTTTCACTACTAGAACTCCGGAAAAAAGCGACCAAACTTTAGCGACCAAAGTTGATCGCTAAATTGGCGAAAATAATAAAATAATTATTTGATATAGATTAGCGACAAGGTTGGTCGCTAATTTCGTCAAAAATATTGACCGGACTGGTCAGACTTGCTTGGTCAAAGGTATACTCAGATTAGCGACCAACGTTGGTCGTAACAGGGGGACCCACTTATAAAATTATAATAATTATAATATTATTTAAAAAATATTATAATATAAATAAATATAATTTAAAATTAGCGACCAAAGTTGGTCGCCAATTAAGGGGTAAGCAGATAGCGACCAACTTTGGTCGCCAAAAATGGGACCCAGTTATAAAATTTTAATAATTATATTTTTATTTAAAAAATTATAAAATATAAAAAAATATAATTCAAATTTAGCGACCAAAGTTGGTCGCTTAAAAAAATAGAGACCAACTTTGATCGCTAATCTAGGACCCAGTTCTAATGTTTAACAATTATATTATTATTTTAAATATTATATAAAATATAAATAAATCTGATTTAAATTTAGCGACCAACTTTGGTCGCTAATTTAAATTTATGTATATTTAGCGACCAAAGTTGGTCTCTTTTCAGGTCAACAATGGTCAAAATTAAAAATCACTTTTGTATATATATATATATATATATATATATATATATATATATATATTCGATATAATGTTAGCTAATGCACTAATACTTAGTGCATGGTATAGTATAGTATATATATACTAAGTGTATTATATATACTAAGTGAATTATATAATACACTATACTATATATATAGTATAGTTTATTATACATCAAGGTATATTCGATATATATAGTATAATATAGTATATAAGCTCTCTCTCTCTCTCTCTCTATATATATATATATATATATATATATGAAGTGCTCGGAACACAGGGACGGGTTCTTTTAGGTATTGATACACTTGTAAATTGATTTATCGACTTATAACCCACTCATATGCATATATATATATATATATATATATATAAAAGCTATATTCGATATAATATTAGCTAATGCACTAATACTTAGTGCATAGTATAGTATAGTATATTGTAACGACCCGACCGGTCGTTTTGAGCTCTAGCGCGTCGTTCAGCAGTTGGAAGTTATGAACAGTTTCATTTCAGGTATATTGACTTGTACGTATGGTCAGAGTTGAATTTCGGGAAATTCGGAGTCAAATTGGAAAGAAACTTTTCATTGCGGCAACCTTAAGTTGAAGAAAAAGGCTAAGATTGGAATTTTGAGTAAACGACCTCGGAATTGGGATCTGAAAGTTTCAGCATGTTCGTATGATGATTTCGGACTTGAGCGTATGTCCGAATTTGGTTTTGGATAACCCGTGAGCATTCGGCGTATATTGTGGAAGTTAGTATTTTAGAAGAATTGCATAAATTTGGGTTGAAAGGCATTTCAGTGTTATAGATATCCGTTTGGGATTCCGAGTCTGGGAATAGCTCCGTATGGTGATTCTGTATTTGGGAGCGCGATCGGAAGTGAATTCGGATGTCCGGAGGTCATTTTGAAGTCATTTGGCTAAATATAGAAATTTGAAGGTTTTTGAGAAAATACGACCGGAAGTGAAAATTTTGATATCGGGGTCGGAATGCGGTTCCGAAAGATGGGGCAAGTCCGTAATGTCGAATGTGACTTGTGTGCAAAATTTGAAGTCATTCCGGAATGATTTTGGTAAGGTTTGAGACACTTAGTCTCTTTTAAGGAAGCTTAAGTTGGAAAAGTCAACCGAATATTGACTTATGTGTTAGAAATGCGAATGGTTCGGATAGTTTTGTTAGGTGATTTGGGACTTAGGAGTGTGTCCGGAATATTTTTGTGATGACCGGTGTAGAATTAAGCTTGAATTGGCAAAGTTAGTATTTTGGCGAATTCCGGTTGATAGGTGAGATTTTGATCCGAGGGTCGAAATGGAATTCCGAGAGTTGTTGTAGCTTCGTTATGTCATTTTGGACTTGTCTGCAAAATTTGAGGTCATTCGGACTAGTTTTGACGTGTTTCAGCATCAGATGTAAAAGTTAGAAGTTTCAAAGTTCATAGGCTTGAATCTGAGGTGAATTTAGTATTTTTGCGTTGTTTTTGGTGATTCGAAGGAACAACTAAGTTTGTGTCATATTATGGGACTTGTTAGTATACTTTGTTGGGATCCCATGAGGCTCGGATAAGTTTTGGAAGAGTTTTTGGAAGATTTTTGCCGTTTTGAGCATAAATGTAATGATCTAAAGGTTCATTTTTAGTTCTAGAGATCCAAATTTGATTTCGAGACTTCCAGAATTTAAATCATGAATTATAGGACTGATCTGGAAATTTTGGTTTAATTTCATCAAGTCGCGATTGGGTTTTTGACGTGAAATGTGAGTTAATTATTTAACGAGCGAAATGGGTATTGAACTGGGCAAACGAGTTCCGAATTGAGTTTCGATTGAAGGGTTCTGTTCGTATTATTATTTGTAACTCATAGGAACATGAATCGTCTAATTCCGAGTTCGTATGATGGAGTTAGAGCCATTTTAGTAAAAAATGGCTATGCTGCAAATTTCTTAAAAGCTGCTGTATTTTCTGCAGCAGTGAACAGTACCCGCGCGGGTGAACAGTGAATAGTGCACTCACGCGCATGAACAGTGCCCCCGCGTGAACAGTACCGAAATTTCTGGATAGATTTAATGTCCAGCAGTCCGAGTTTGGTCATTTTTTTTTTTGACTTCCAAGCTCGAATTTTGGGCGATTTTTAGCAAGAAATCTTGGGAAATCTTAAGGTAAGTCACTTGTAATTATTTCTACTCCATAATATTGAATTATCATCGAATAATCCGACTAGATTACATGTTTTTGATGAGTAAATTGAAGATTTAGGCCTAGGGATTTGAAAATAAGATTTGAAGATTTGAGGGGTCATTTGAACTTCGATTTTGGTAAATTTTATATGTACGGACTCGTGGCGAGACGAGGAATCCGATGATGTGACTTTTGTAATTTTTCGAGAAGTGGGACCGGGGCTCGGGTTTTGCGAATTTCGTGAATTTCGATATTTTTCGAGTCTTTTCGATTGGGTTATATTCCCTTAGCCTATTGTAATATATTTGTTATGGTTTTGACCAGATTCGACGCGCGAAGAGGTAAATTCGAGAGGCAAGGGCATAGCAGAGTAGACGTTGGACCGTCTTGAGGTGAGTAATGATTTTAAATGATGCACTGAGGGTTTGAAACCCCGGATTGCACAACATACTGCTATGTTGAGATGAGACACGCGTTGTATGACGAGCGCGGGGTCATTTACTATTGGGGATTGTGACTTGGTCCATCCCAGTTGATATTTTTACCGCGTAATTGATAAAGATTTATTGTTTTTCACTATGATTGGGCTTATTGCCATATTTGGGCTTCGTGCCAATTATCTGAAATCTTTTGTGAATTTACATCACTATTTTCCTCACGAATTGAAATATTATTTGAACTCAGTCCAATTGAATTATATTATTTTGTGAACTCAGCTACATTTATACTCAACTCGAGATTTAATGATATTTATAATGTTGTTGAGCTGAGCACTATTGTTTTACTGATGCCCAAGAGGCTTATGATTATTTTCTGGACTGATTGAGGCCGAGGGCCATACGTGAGGATATGTTGAGTGATGTGAGGAGGCTTTCAGGCCTCGAGTGTTATATGAGGAGGCTTTCAGGCCTCGTGTGTGATGTGTGAAGGCTTTCAGGCCTATTGATATTGCGCTTGGGCTGTAGGAGCCCCTCCGGAGTCTGTACACACCCCCAGTGAGCGCAGGGTACCCAGGTGAGTTGGGAGTGGGCCCGAGAGGCCGTTGCTTGTGTGTGGTGAGTTGGGAGTGAGCCCGGGGGGCTGATGTTGTGTGCTGGTGAGTTGGGAGAGAGCCCGAGGGGCTGATACTATACCGAGATTTACATATTGAGCCCTAGGGGCAAGCTTTTGATTTATCCTTATTGTGAAAATTATTTGTCTTTACTGTTTTAAAAGAAGAATTATTTGATACTCACTATTTTTACTGTATAACTGATTTTACTGCTTGGGATAGCGCTATATTGTGCCGTTATGAGATTTCATATTTTCAGTCGTTATTTATTTTTATTACTCACTGGGTCGGAGTACTCACATTACTCCCTTCACCATGTGTGCAGATACAGGCAGAGCTGAGTTCGTTCCTGAGCGCTGATTCTTTCCAGACCAGACGGTGACTAAGAGTAACGAGGTAGCTGTTGACGTCCGCAACCCCGTTTTCTCCCTTATCTTTGTTATTTATGATAATTCCAGACTTTGTAAAATATTAGTAAACTCTGTAGTAGCTCATGACTTGTGACACCCCGATTTCGGGCTGAGTTGGGAGGGTTTTCCTTGTTCTATCACGTTTATTTCGCATTTAAGATTATATTGCCCATGATTTAGACTTATTCCTGCTAAGTAATTATAAAGAGATGTATTGTTTTGTTGATTGGCTGGCCTTGTCCTCTCGAGAGGCGCCATCACGACCGGGTTGGGATTTTGGGTCGTAACATATATATATACTAAGTGTATTATATATACTAAGTGTATTATATAATACACTATACTATATATATATAGTATAGTTTATTATACATCAAGGTATATTCGATATATATAGTATAATATAGTATATAGTATATAAGCTCTCTCTCTCTCTCTCTCTCTCTCTCTCTCTATCTATGTGTGTGTGTATATATATATATATATATATAAGAACATGAAGCGCTCGGAACACAGGGACAAGTTCTTTTAGGTATTGATACACTTGTAAATTGATTTATCGACTTATAACCCACTCATATGCATATATATATATAAGCTATATTCGATATAATATTAGCTAATGCACTAATACCTAGTGCATAGTATAGTATAGTATATATATACTAAGTGTATTATATATACTAAGTGTATTATATAATACACTATACTATATATATAGTATAGTGTATTATACATCAAGGTATATTCGATATATATAGTATAATATATATAAGCTCTCTCTCTCTCTCTCTCTCTCTATATATATATATATATATATATATATATATATATATATATATATATATATAAGCTATATTCGATATAATATTAGCTAATGCACTAATACTTAGTGCATAGTATATATATACTAAGTGTATTATATAATACACTATACTATATATATAGTATAGTTTATTATACATCAAGGTATATTCGATATATATATTATAATATAGTATATAGTATATAAGCTCTCTCTCTCTCTCTCTCTCTATATATATATATATATATATATATAGAACATGAAGCGCTCGGAACACAGGGACGAGTTCTTTTAGGTATTGATACACTTGTAAATTGATTTATCGACTTATAACCCACTCATATGCATATATATATATATATATATATATATATATATATATATATATATATATATTAACAATGAATTAAAATGTCTCAACTTATATCAATTAATTTTATTAGTTTATTATTTACTCTTTTCAACTTTGTGAATCAAATTCCTTATTTTCTGTTTTTTTTTTTAAATATATATGCTATATTCGATATAATATTAGCTAATGCACTAATACTTAGTGCATAGTACAATATAGTATATATATACTAAGTGTATTATATATATTAAGTGTATAGTATAGTGTATTATATAATACACTATACTATATATATAGTATAGTGTATTATATATCAAGGTATATTCGATATATATAGTATAATATAGTATATAGTATATAAGATTATATATATATAAGAACATATATATATATAAGAACATGAAGCGCTCGGAACACAGGGACAGTTTCTTTTAGGTATTGATATACTTGTAAATTGATTCATCGACTTATAACCTACTCATATATATATATACATAATTTTAAATTGAATTAAAAGTAATTTAATTTTTTTTAGAAACAGCGACCAACTTTGGTCGCTGTTTTGGTCAAACGCTCAAAAAATAGCGACCAACTTTGTTCGTTATTTTGGTCAAAAAGTCAAAACTTATTTAGCTACCAAATTAGCGACCAAAGTTGGTTGCTATTTTTAATTCCAGTGTCAAAACCGGGTTTCCCCTCCCATTCTTTCAAAAAAATTCCCCAAAATCTCTCTTTTCTATCTCACACTCAAGCCCCCCCCCCTCCGACTCCCAGCAGCAGTGACGCCACCCATGCCACCGACGACCACCGACGGCAGCAGCTCCACCGCCGGCGACCTCCATTCCCAAGGTAGGTTTCTCTCTCCTTTCTTTGTTTTTTTCGAAATACACTGATTTTGTTTAATTTCTCCATGTTAGGGTTCAAAGTTATATATTATTTGTTCAACCATGTTAGGGTTCAAAGTTAATTTCTCCATGTTAGGATTCAAAGTTAGCTCAACCATGTTAGTGTTCAAAGTTATAAATTATTTGCAATTTTTAGGGTTCTTATTAATACATTTAGTCCAAAATATTTTGTTGTACCTACTAATTTGGGGAAGAAATTGTTTGAAGAGAAGAAACCCTAAGAGTTGCACCTTTAGGATTATGTATTGGAGTTTTAGTTTATAAATTGAAATTTTAGGATATGACTTGAACTTTTGTGGATATGAGTTGAACCTTTATGATATGAATTGAAATTTTGGTTTATGTATTGGAATTTTAGATTATAAATTGAAATTTTAGGATATGACTTGAACTTTTGTGGATATGAGTTGAACCTTTAGGATATGAATTGAAATTTTGGTTTATGTATTGGAATTTTAGTAATTTTAGGATATGACTTGAACTTTTGTGGATATGAGTTAAACCTTTAGGATATGAATTGAAATTTTGGTTTATGTATTGGAATTTTAGTTTATAAATTGAAATTTTAGGATTTGACTTGAACTTTTGTGGATATGAGTTGAACCATTAGGATATGAATTGAAATTTTGGTTTATGTATTGGAATTTTAGTTTATAAATTGGAATTTTAGGATTTGACTTGAACTTTTGTGGATATGAGTTGAACCTTTAGGATATGAATTGAGATTTTGGTTTATGTATTTGAATTTTAGTTTATAAATTGAAATTTTAGGATTTGACTGGAACTTTTGTGGATATGAGTTGAATCTTTAGAATATGATTTAAAATTTTGGTTTATGTATTGGGATTTTAGTTTATAAATTGAAATTTTAGGATTTGACTTGAACTTTTGTGAATATGAGTTGAACCTTTAGAATATGATTTAAAATTTTGATTTATGTATTGGAATTTTAGTTTATAAATTGAAATTTTAGGATATGACTTGAAATTTTGTGGATATGAGTTGAACCTTTAGGATATGAATTGAAATTTAGTTTATAAATTGAAATTTTAGGATATGACTTGAACTTTTGTGGATATGAGTTGAACCTTTAGGATATGAATTGAAATTTTGGTTTATGTATTGGAATTTTAGTTTATAAATTGAAATTTTAGGATATGACTTGAACTTTTGTGGATATGAGTTGAACCTTTAGGATATGAATTGAAATTTTGGTTTATGTATTGGAATTTTAGTTTATAAATTGAAATTTTAGGATTTGACTTGAACTTTTGTGGATATGAGTTGAACCTTTAGGATATGAATTGAAATTTTGGTTTATGTATTGGAATTTTAGTTTATAAATTAAAATTTTAGGATATGACTTGAACTTTTGTGGATATGAGTTGAACCTTTAGGATATGAATTGAAATTTTGGTTTATGTATTGGAATTTTAGTTTATAAATTAAAATTTTAGGATATGACTTGAACTTTTGTGGATATGAGTTGAACCTTTAGGATATGAATTGAAATTTTGGTTTATGTATTGGAATTTTAGTTTATAAATTAAAATTTTAGGATTTGACTTGAACTTTTGTGGATATGAATTTAAATTTTAGTTTATGTATTTGAATTTAGTTTATAAATTGAAATTTTAGGATATGACTTGAACTTTTGTGGATATGAGTTAAACCTTTAGGATATGAATTGAAATTTTGGTTTATGTATTGGAATTTTAATTTATAAATTAAAATTTTAGGATATGACTTGAACTTTCGTGGATATGAGTTGAGCCTTTAGGATATGAATTGAAATTTTGGTTATGTATTGGAATTTTAGTTTATAAATTGAAATTTTAGGATTTGACTTGAACTTTTGTGGATATGAGTTGAACCTTTAGGATATGAATTGAAATTTTGGTTTATGTATTGGAATTTTAGTTTATAAATTGAAATTTTAGGATATGACTTGAACTTTTGTGGATATGAGTTGAACCTTTAGGATATGAATTGAAATTTTGGTTTATGTATTGGAATTTTAGTTTATAAATTGAAATTTTAGGATTTGACTTGAACTTTTGTGGATATGAGTTGAACCTTTAGGATATGAATTGAAATTTTGGTTTATGTATTGGAATTTTAGTTTATAAATTGAAATTTTAGGATTTGACTTGAACTTTTGTGGATATGAGTTGAACCTTTAGGATATGAATTGAAATTTTGGTTTATGTATTGGAATTTTAGTTTATAAATTGAAATTTTAGGATTTGACTTGAACTTTTGTGGATATGAGTTGAACCTTTAGGATATGAATTGAAATTTTGGTTTATGTATTGGAATTTTAGTTTATAAATTGAAATTTTAGGATATGACTTGAACTTTTGTGGATATGAGTTGAACCTTTAGGATATGAATTGAAATTTTGGTTTATGTATTGGAATTTTAGTTTATAAATTGAAATTTTAGGATTTGACTTGAACTTTTGTGGATATGAGTTGAACCTTTAGGTTATGAATTGAAATTTTGGTTTATGTATTTGAATTTTAGTTTATAAATTGAAATTTTAGGATTTGACTTGAACTTTTGTGGATATGAGTTGAATCTTTAGAATATGATTTAAAATTTTGGTTTATGTATTGGGATTTTAGTTTATAAATTGAAATTTTAGGATTTGACTTGAACTTTTGTGAATATGAGTTGAACCTTTAGAATATGATTTAAAATTTTGATTTATGTATTGGAATTTTAGTTTATAAATTGAAATTTTAGGATATGACTTGAACTTTTGTGGATATGAGTTGAACCTTTAGGATATGAATTGAAATTTTGGTTTATGTATTGGAATTTTAGTTTATAAATTGAAATTTTAGGATTTGACTTGAACTTTTGTGGATATGAGTTGAACCTTTAGGATATGAATTGAAATTTTGGTTTATGTATTGGAATTTTAGTTTATAAATTGAAATTTTAGGATTTGACTTGAACTTTTGTGGATATGAGTTGAACCTTTAGGATATGAATTGAAATTTTGGTTTATGTATTGAAATTTTAGTTTATAAATTGAAATTTTAGGATTTGACTTGAACTTTTGTGGATATGAGTTGAACCTTTAGGATATGAATTGAAATTTTGGTGTATGTATTGGAATTTTAGTTTATAAATTGAAATTTTAGGATTTTACTTGAACTTTTGTGGATATGAGTTGAACTTTTAGGATATGAATTGAAATTTGGTTTGTGTATTGGAATTTTAGTATATAAATTTAAATTTTAGGATTTGACTTGAAACTTTTTGGATATGAGTTGAACCTTTAGGATATGAATTGAAATTTTGGTTTGTGTATTGGAATTTTTGTTTATAAATTAAAATTTTTGGATATGACTTGAACTTTTGTGGATATGAATTGAAATTTGGTTTATGTATTGGAATTTTAGTTTATAAATTAAAATTTTAGGATTTAACTTGAACTTTTGCGGATATGAGTTGAACCTTTAGGATATGAATTAAAATTTTGGTTTATGTATTGGAATTTTAGTTTATAAATTCAAATTTTAGGATTTGACTTGAACTTTTGTGGATATGAGTTGAACCTTTAGGATATGAATTGAAATTTTGGTTTATGTATAGGAATTTTAGTTTATAAATTGAAATTTTAGGATTTGGCTTGAACTTTTGTGGATATGAGTTGAACCTTTAGGATATGAATTGAAATTTTGGTTTATGTTTTGGAATTTTAGTTTATAAATTGAAATTTTAGGATTTGACTTGAACTTTTGTGGATATGAGTTGAATCTTTAGGATATGAATTGAAATTTTGGTTTATGTATTGGAATTTTAGTTTATAAATTGAAATTTTAGGATATGACTTGAACTTTTGTGGATATGAATTGAACCTTTAGGATATGAATTGAAATTTTGGTTTATGTATTGGAATTGTAGTTTATAAATTAAAATTTTAGGAAATGACTTGAACTTTTGTGGATATGAGTTGAACCTTTAGGATATGAATTGAAATTTTAGTTTATGTATTGGAATTTTAGTTTATAAATTGAAATTTTAGGATATGACTTGAACTTTTGTGGATATGAGTTGAACCTTTAGGATATGAATTGAAATTTTGGTTTGTGTATTGGAATTTTAGTTTATAAATTGAAATTTTAGGATATGACTTGAACTTTTGTGAATATGAGTTGATCCTTTGGGATATGACTTGAAATTTCTGTTTATGTATTGGGATTTTAGTTTATAAATTTAAATTTTAGGATATGACTTGAACTTTTGTGGATATGAGTTGAACCGTTAGGATATGAATTGAACCTTTAGGATATGAATTGAAATTTTGGTTTATGTATTGGAATTTTAGATTGTGGGAGGATTTTGTAGAAGGGGTTGATGACTTTATTAGACATGTAATGGAACTTCCACCAAGAATAACTAAGACACGGTAACCGGTAGAGTGTGCCTTTAATTGTTCTTCTCATTAGCGACAATGATAATGAGAAGGCAATGGCATGTGTATCAAATAGTGATGTTGTAGGTAGGAATTTAACATTTCCTAAGTAGATAAAAGAGGTTATAGAGGAATTCTCTACTTCATTTTCCAAGAGGAAAAGAAGTTTAATTGAGAGTGACAAGGTTGTTGGTGATGGAATGTTTTACCGTTGGTCGTGGAAGTTCCCATAAAATGGGGATCATAAGACTCTATGATGACAAAGACGAAAGGAAGTTTTATTCTCAACTTTCTTCCAAGTCTGATACGTAAAAGCTTAATGAAATAGGTGATATTTATTCGGATTCAGACAATGATTTGAGTGACAAAAGTATGGAAATGCTAATAAAAAGAATTAAAGGTAAAATATTTTTCTTGGAAGAGTAGGATGCTTCACGTTCATGCAGAGTTAAGCATCCTTCTCTACCAAGAAAAACGTTTTACCTTTAATTCTTTTTATTAGCATTTCCATACTTTTGTCAGTCAAATCATTGTCTGAATCCGAAGAAATATCATCAATCCCATTAAGCTTGTACGGATCAGTCTTGGAAGAAAGTTGAGAATAAAATTTCCTTTCGTCTTTGTCATCATAGAGTCTTATGATCCCTGTTTTATGGGAACTACCACGACCAACGGAAAACATTCCATCACCATGTCACGACCCCAACCCCGGTCATGATGGCGCCCAACACTCTGCTAGGCAAGCCCGACCATTCAACAACATTATCCCAAATTCTTATTCAGATTATAGATAAATATCACAGAGAATTTACTAAGTCATTTCATTCAAGTGTATAATTAATAATAAAATCTGCGGAAGTTCAATTAAAATACCACACCATAGCCCAACAGAATCCGGTGTCACGAATATGAGCCTCTAATACAGAATATCCACCTATTACAAGTCTGTCTAGGAAAAATATGGAATAAAAGATAGAGATAGAGGGGAGAGATCAAAGCTGCGAACGCCATGCAACTACCTCAATACTCCCGGATACTGCCTGCTCAGCTAAACAATTCCTCACTTAGCCTGTGGTGTACCTGGATCTGTACGCAAGGTGCAGGACCCAGTGAGTAATAAACATAAATAAAGGCTGAGAATAAGAAATCATGGAAAAATACAAAGTAAACTATAACTGGCAGTTTAGAACAACAAATAGTGAAGCAACAAGTCAATTAAGTCAGAGTACCAAATACTGAGACAAGTATAACAAATAAAAATAAATGCATGAGTGCAATTCAATGCATATGATGGTACACTCTAGTACCCACTACGGCGTGCAGCCCGAGCCATCCATTTATTTATCGTTGACGGCGCTCACTGGGGGTGTGTGCAGACTCTGGAGGGGCTCCTATAGCCCAAGCGCAATATCAAGCCATCTCGTGGCATCAAATCTAGGCCCTAGGCCTCATATCAATCTCAGTATAATCAACCAGGCTCTCGGCCTCAATATCAATGTACTCTACCAGGCTCTCGGCCTCAATATCAATTTAATACTGCTGCGGTGCGCAGCCTGATCCATGCTCAGTCCAGAAACCATCATAAGCCCCTTGGGCATTTGTACAACAGTAGTTCTCAGCCTGAAATATCATTTAGAAATATCATTTAAGTTTTTAAATCTTAGAAAGATGGCTGAGTTTGCAAAACAGTATTTAAAACCTTGGACTGAGGTCAAATGATATGCAAAATATGCGAAAGCAGTGATATCAACCCTTGAAGGATTCAAATAATTGGCAAGAAGCCCAAATGTAACAATTAAATTTAAGTAAGAATGATTCTCAATTTAGTTCAAGTAGAAAACACGGTACAAACATCTCTCGGGACGGACCAAGTCACAATCCCCAATGGTGGTCTACCCCATGCCCATTATCCTGCGTGCAAGTCACCTCAATATAGCGTTATGATGTGAAATTCTGGGGTTTCAAACCCTCAAGACATTATTTACAATCATTTCTCACCTCAAGACGGTCAAAGTCTAGCTCGCTATGCCCTTGCCTCTCAAATTACCCTCCTCGTGCGACGAATCTGCCTAAAATCACAACGAATATGTCGCATTATGCTAAAGAGACAATACCCAATCGAAAGCAATCGAAAAATATCAAAATTCACGAATTTGATAAAACCCGAGCCCCGGGCCCACGTCTCGAAAAATCAGAAAATTAACATCACCGGATTCCTTGTCTCGCCACAAGTCTATACATACCAAGAACTCCCAAATCCGAGTTCAAATGACCCATCAAATCCTAATTGTTTGGTTTCAAAATTCAAGCCCTAGTTCTTGATTTGTAGGGTTATATTTCATGAATCTCTAGGTGGAATTCACAATAAAAACGAGTTCTAAGTCCAAGAAACTTACCTCAAGTCGTTCCCCCTTGAATCCCTCTTTAATCTCCACCAAGAAGCTCTCAAAATGATCAACCATGGAGGAAAAACGACCCAAAATCGCGGATGATTTGTTTTGTAAACTCAATTTTTTTGGAAGTACTGTTCACCCGCGCGATTACTGTTCACCCGCGGTTACTGTTCACGATGCTAAAAAAAATACAGCAACGGCCAAAGAAATTGCAGCACTTTTCTTTTTTTACTAAGATGGCTCTAACTCCATCATACGAACTCGGAATTCGATAATTCTTGTTCCTATGAGTCACACATAATGATCCGAACATAGTCCTTCAATCAACACCCAATTCGGAGCTCGTTTGCTCAGTGCGATATCCATTTCACTTGTTAAACAATTAACTCATATTTCGTGTCAAAACTCAATCGTGACTTGATGAAATTAGACTAAACTTTCCAGATCACTCCTATAATTCATTATTTAAATTCTGAAAATCTCAAAATAAAATTTCGATCTCTAGAACTAAAAATGGACCTTTGGACCATTACATGCTTATGCTCAAATGACAAAAATCTTCCAAAAACTCTTCCAAAACTTATCCGAGCCTCATGGGACTCCGGCCAAACATGCCAACATAATTCATAACATTATTCAAACCTCTTCCAATCATCAAAACACCTCAAACAATATCAAATTACCCAAAACTCATCGAATTCAAGCCTAATTTTCTTAAAACTTCCAAAATACACTTTCGATCAAAAACCCGACCAAACCATGTCCGAATGACCTGAAATTTTGCACACACATCCCAAATCACCTAACAAAGCTAAAACAACTCTCGAAATTCCATTCTGACTCTCGGATCAAAATCTCACCTATCAACCGGAATTCGCCAAAATACTAACTTCGCCAATTCAAGCCTAATTCTACACCGGACCTCCAAAATTACTTCCGATCATACTCTTAAGTCACAAATCATCCCCCGAAGCTAACCGAATCATCGGGATTCAAATCCGAGCCCTCTAACACATAAGTCAACGTCCGGTTGACTTTTCCAAAACAAACCTTCCTTAAAGAGACTAAGTGTCTCCTTTCCTACTAAAACCAATCCAAATCAACTCGTTCACACCCAACACTGATAATGAAGCATAAAGAAATAGGAAATGGGGAAAATGGGGCGGTAACTCACGAGACGACGGGTCGGGTCGTCATACACCATCAACCTTGTCACTCTCAATTAAACTTCTTTTCCTCTTGGAAAATGAAGTAGAGAATTCCTCTATAACCTCTTTTATCTACTTAGAAAATGTTAAATTTCTACCTACACCATCACTATTTGAAACACATGCCAATGCCTTCTCATCATCATTGTTGCTAATGAGAACAACAATTAATCAAAGACACACCGTGTCAGGTACTGTATCCAAGTTATTCTCTGTATCCAAGTTCATCCCGAGTAATAGTACCACGAGGATAATCACCAAAGCCACCAGACAGCTTTATGATACCAATGAAGCAAGATAAGCTATTCAATGAAACTCGTATTGTAAAAAAGAAGAAAGAGACTGATTCAGAAAGGTGGGTCGAGGGTCGAGCCTCGACTATACATGTAAGTTTTTTACTTTTCATTAAGTATTTTGATTTACTTTTATATAAATTTTGAAATACTAATTCAATATAATTTTTCTTATAGGTTCGCTTCACAGCTGATGTGGGGGAATTCATACGCAGTCAGCCACCTAATGAGTCGGGCGAGGCAATCCAACTTTCGGATGAGGATGCTGAAAGAACACTCCTTGAGTACTTTATATACTTTGAACTAGACAATAGAACCAGTTTTCGAATGCGATTGTAATAAGCGTTAACTTAGTTTTGTTAGCTTAATGTGTTAGTTCTATTGAACTTTATACTTTGTTGCTTTTAATTGTTGTTGTTGTTGGCATAAAATGCATATTTAAGATTTTTGGTAAGCTGGCAGGTGATGTAACTGCCAAAACAGGCCGTTTCTGCCAAAAATATACCAAGAAAAGCGACCAACTTTGGTCTCTAGTTGGTCGCTTTTCACTTAAAAAAACAATTTTTTGGGCAATAACGACCAACATTGGTCGCTACTTAACCCAGATTTCTCAAAAAAGCGACCAACTTTGGTCGCAATTCCATTAAAAAAATAATTTCTAAAAATATTGCGACCAAAGTTGGTCGCTTATAATTTTTAAAAAATTAATTCTTGCAGTTGACGACCAATTTTGGCCATTTATTTTAGAATTGTTTTATAAAAATTAATAATAAAGAGACCAACTTTGGTCTCTATTTTCCAGATTTTTAAAATATAATATTTTTTCAGATCAAAGTTGGTTGCTTTTTTATGATTAATAATAAATAAAAAAACCTAATTTATATTTGGAGACCAACGTTGGTCGCTACTTTCTTTATAGGAATATTTGGTCCTTTTACCTTAGAGACTAAAGTTGGTCGCTAATTAACGACCAACTTTGGTCCCTAAGGTAAAGGGACCAACTTAATATTGACCAACCCATTTTGGTCGCTATTTGGTTGCCTTTTGGCCAATAAGCGACCAAGTTTGGTCGCTTTTTTCTGAATTTCTAGTAGTGTTTTTAAAAAGATTCGACCACATTTCCGACCAAGTCGATCGTAATTTTTGGTGGAAAATTTTGTTTGACATGTTTGACTTCAATTCTGACCGATTTGGTCAGTACTTTTTAAAAAATTAAAATTAAAATTAAAATTCCGACCGAATCTGTCGGAATTATTTTTTAAAAGCCCTACCCAACCCCCTCCCCAATAACAGAACCTCTCTTTTCTTCCTTCTTCTCTCATCCCCCTCCTCTCTCCCTCTCATCATTCTCCCCCAATTTAAATGTATTTTCGCTCTCTCTCTCTCTCTCTCTCTCTTTTCCTCCTCCCTTCTCCCTCTCCTTCCTCCTCCCTTTTCTCCTTAATTTATTAACTTTTTTACCCGTTTTGCAGTAGTGGTGCTGCGGCGGTGGCAACGGCTCAGTTGACTTCTCCGACATTTTTTCCGTCGAGGTAAGTAGTTCGTCGACATATATATCTTGTTTTCATTGTTAAATTTGTAGTAATATTCTATATATGAACATCCTAGCTAGTTGAAGTAGGTATGATTAAAATTTTAGGGATCATACTTTTCTAATGATACATAATAAAAAATGAAAAGAGAGAAAAATATGTTGAATTACATATCATAAATTTTGGGTTAAACAAGAATATGTTAAGAAATCCTAAATCTAATTTTTGAATTTGTTAAGAATTTGTTGAATTAGTGTTTGATTAACTAATTTATTTTCGAAATAAAAAAGGTGACATGTTGGCATAAAGTAATTAGGAAAACAACGATAGGAAAGAAGGAAACCGAACTTTCACCTTTACTTCCAACGGTAATTATATTAACTAGTTATAGTGTAAAGCTTTAGTGTAAAGTTTGTTGTACTAGGTTCATTGTTGCTTGTTAGTTTTATTATTAGAATGATATTAAATTTAAATTTTTTCAATTTCAACATTAAGATTAATTTGTAAATTTGAGAAATCATTAGTTAATTTGGATTAAATGAACATTTAAGAAGCTATTTAAATTAATTTAATTATTATAGTTAAAGACTTATATTATTTAGAATAAGGATTAATGTGAGAAATTATTAGTTAATTTGGATTATATGAACATTTCGAGTGTTAAAAAATATTAATTTAAAAAATAGAATATATCAATTAAAGTGCTTTGACATAATGATATATATATACCAAAAATGAACCTTTGAAAGAATATAACTTTGTAACCAGTTTAAATAAATCAAATTATTTTAAATATCTCATTTCTAGATTTCTATTTGTGTAGATGGAATTTGTGAATCATAGATGGATTGTAACGACCAGACCGGTCGTTTTGAGTTTTTGCACTTCGCTCTGTTATTTGAGGGTATGAGTAGCTCCATATGATGTATTATGACGTATGTGAATCTTAGGTTTTGGTTTTCAGGTTATTCGGAAGAATGATTCTCAGCTAGAAGCTTTAAATCTAAAAGTTTTGACCAAGTTTTGACTTTTTAGTATTTGACCTCGGATTGGATTTCTGATGGTTTCGTTAGCTCTGTTGGGTGATTTTGGACTTAGGAGCGCGTCCGGATTTTGGTTTGGAGATCTGTAGTAGAATTTGACTTGAAATGGAGAAAGTTGGAAATTTTGGAAGTTTGACCGGGAGTGGACTTTTTGATATCGGGGTCGGATTCTGATTCTGGAAGTTGGAATAGGTCCGTAATGTCAAATGTGACTTGTGTACAAAATTTGAGGTGACGTGATTTGATAGGTTTCGACATCTGTTATGGAAGTTAAAGTTTCAAAGTTCGATAATTTTGAATTAAGGTGTGATTTTGTCATTTTGATGTTGTTAATTATGTTTTGAGGCCTCGAGTAGGTCCGGATTATATTATTGGACTTGTTGGTATATTTGGACGAGGTCTTGGGAGGCTCGGGCATGTTTCAAATTGATTTCGGGCTATTTTCCTTCATTGTTGCATTGCTGGTCTGTAGAATTTCGGGGTTCTTAATTGCGATCGCGGAGTATAGATCGCGATCGCGTAGGGTTGTCTGATGGTTGAGTAGGATTGCTCATCGCGTTCGCTAGTCCAGAGCAGTGTTCGCGGAGGTTGAGGCAATTGTTCACTGCATTCGCGTCTGTGGTGATGCGTTCACGTAAGAGGAATTTCAGCTGGTGAGCAATTGTTCTATGCAAACGCGTGGTATTGTCCGCGTTCGCGAAGTGTAATGCCTGGGCAGATTATAAAGTACTCTATTTCGAGGGTTTCGACCATTTTTGCATTTTTGGAACTATAGAGCTCGGATTGAGGCGACTATTGCAGCAATTTTCACCATATGAATTGGGATAAGTATTCTTTACTCGGTTTTGGTTATATTCCATGAATCTATCTTTAATTTTAGCTTTTGGTTGATGAATTTTAAAGAAGGAATTGGGGGTTTAATTTTGGCCTAAAGTTTCACAATATGAATTTTTGAATTTTGAACACTGATTTGGAGCCGGATTTCAGTGAAACTAGTATGGTTGGACTCGTAATCGAATGGGTTGTTTGATTTTGTGAGTTTTGTCGAGTTTCAGGTTGTGGGCTCGGGTGTAATTTTTGGCCAAATTTGGGATTTGATGTAGAATTCGATCTTTATCGGATGTAATTGCTTCCTTGGGCTTTATCTGATGTATTTGAGTTGCTTTTGGCATGTTTTGAGCCGTTCGGAGGTCTCTACGCGCGTGATGGCATTCTTGGAGCATCGCTTGGCTTGCTCGGTGCAGGAATTGGCATGTTTAAGATAAGTAACTCTTCTAAACTTAGTACTGAGGGTATGAAACTCCGAATTATATGTTATGTGATCGGTGTTGAGGTGACACACATGCTAGGTGACGGGCGTGTGGGCGTGCACCCTATGAGTTGTGACTCTGTTGTTTCCAGGGCACTGTTTAGTGTCCCACTTTGTTGATATTTGTGTTTTTCACCATGTGATAAAGTAATTGAGCTATACATCATGCTAGATATTATGTTTAGGCTTTATGCCAATATTATGGGACCCCTAGCGGTCGTTTCTTGCTGCCATCTCATTGATTTGTTGATATTTCGTACTCAATCACATTCATGTATTCATGTCATATCTCAGTCTAAGTTGTTACTTATTGATATATCATATCATTATTTCGGGTCAGTTTTCATGACATTGTGAGTCTGTGGGTGAGACTGGAGAGGTTGATGACTGAGTGAGGCCGAGAGCCTGATTATGAGTGATAGCTGTAGGATCGTGCTGCACGCCGCAACATGTTTTATTGATTTATGCCATGATTGACTTGTTATAGCGCTTGGGCTGAAGGAGCCCCTACGGAGTCTATACACCCACAGTGAGCGCGGATGGTATTATTGAGGGATGGATTTCCCTAGGAAACGGATTTATCCAAAATATTTGATATCTGGAGATGGATTTCTCGATAGGTTTGGATTTGCCCTTTTTCTCGGTACTGAGTGACTTATAGTCAGTGTTGTGTATGTTCCGGGATGGATTTCCCTGGGTTGCATGGGCCATATACAGTACCGAGTGGTTGAGCATTTATATATTATTGAGGGATAGATTTCCCTGGACATGGATTTGTCTGAAGTACTTGACACCTGGAGATGAATTTCTCCACAGGGTTGGATTGCCCTTTTTCCTCGGTACTGGGTATGGCTGTCCAACGGGATGGGACGAGACAAAATTAAGGGACGGGACGGGACGTGACAACATTTAGGTAGGACGGTGGTGGGACGAGACGAAACAGAACGAGACAAACAGGACGAAACAGTCGGCCCATCCCGTCCCGCTAACAAACAGGATGGGACGGGACGATACAAGTTCGCGGGCCTTAAGTGCAGTTTTAAAAAAAAACGTTTAGTTTTTTGATAATGACTAAGTTTTTAAAGTTTGCAACAACTAGTTTTTTGACTTATTTAATAAACTTAAATGTTAAAAAGAAATTACAAAACTAAGTAAAGAATTATAAAATATTAAAACAAAAGACTTGTACTGAAATATTCTAGTTATTATAATAGAGTTATAATTTATTTAATATAATTTCAAGATATTAAGTAACTGAGACAACTCATAAAAAAATCAACGCTTAGAGCCTTTTATTTTATTAATAGAACTTTCAAATCTCACATACAAATATAATTCTTTTGAAGAGCATCTAATCTACGCAGCCATCTTCTTGGAAGGGTTCTGTTTGAACTAGGCCTCTTAGTAGCCAATTATAAATTATCATACTAATATTTGCAAGCTCTTATAGCTTCTTTGTAACTTATCAATAATTTCTCTCGGACATTGTTCTGGAATTGATACTGTTGATGTTCCATGAGCTCCATGCCATCATTGCTCCTAGTGCTAAGTATCTCATTGTATTCTTCTTCTACCCTAGTGATTAGGAGATGGAACGAGTGCACCGTGATTAAATATTGAAACTTGAAGAAATTGCCCAAAATATTGCTCCAAATACTTGACGAATTAATTTGAAGCTTGAAAGTTGCTCCAAAAATATTCCTAAATACTTGAAAGTTATCACTTGATAGTTGATAGTAAGAAAATTAAAAGACTAATATAAATAGAATATAAGAGATTTGAGAGAGGATGATTGATTTTTTGTGGGAAAAATGAAGAAGGATGAGAGGTATTTATAGTAGAAAATAGGGCCAAAGTGTAATTTGATAAACTTAGGGATTATATTTAAAGTTGGGGGTGGGGGAGGGGGTGGAGGCCATTTTTGGCCATTGGGAACGACTATTTTTGCAATTGAATCCATTACCCAACGACAAGAAATAAAAAAAATATTTTACGCGGGGCAGGCGGGACGGACGGGACGAAACGGGATGGAACAAACGGGAAGAAATGGCCGTCCCGTCCCATCCCGTGTCCCATTTAACATTGGCCCATCCCGTTTAAAATGAAGTGGGAAGGTATGGGACGGGAAGCGGGATGGGACGGGACGGCCCGTACCATTAGATAGTCATAGTACTGGGTGACTTATAGTCAGTGTTGTATATATTCTGGGATGAATTTTCCTGGGCCGTATAGGCCATATATAGTACCAAGTGGTTGAATATGATGAGTGAAAAGTGTGATACAGTAAGGTTGAGTACTCTGAGAGTGTGAGTACATGATTAATCTATGAGATATATGACATTGGCATGCATACATGCATAGAGACACATTTTCCTCATGTTGTACGGTATCACGTCATTCATGACTTTTTATACACATTGATATATGGACATAGGGTGGTGTTTCACACTTGTTATTTAGGAAGGAAACAAAATGTTTTTATTTATTGTGAAAATGATTTTTTTTCCAGGAAATTACAGTTTTTCAAACTATCTCATAATTTTCGATAAAGGATTTGAGTTTTCACTGATATTCTTGAAAAGTGGAACTATTTTCGGAAAACTATGCAAAAGCTGAATATTTTACCTATGTCACGACCCAATTTTGTAACCCGGTCGTGATGGCGCCTCTCGTGAAGACAAGGCCAGCCAACTAACCCAAATTGTATCTTTAACAATTATTAAACATAAATGAATAAATAAATACAGCTTAACGACAATAATAACCAGTGTTTAAAGCCCAACATAACCCGACCGGGGTGTCACAAGTCACGAGCATCTAAAGAAATCCTGAACACAACTACAGGGCCAATAATATACAAAATTAAATTATGAAATTCTAAAGACAATGTCCGGTGCCGCGAACGCTGGCGGTAACCTTGCTCAGCTACAATAGTAATACCTTCAATGAGCTAATATCCCGCTACCGGGTGATCAATACCTGCAGCTGCACGCGAGGTGCAGGGAGTAAAGTGAGTACTCCGACCCAGTGAGTAATAAAAGTAACTACAGTCCGAAGATAAGAAAATCCAGTAAATACACAAAGTAAGCTAAAATCCAAATATACAGCAACATATGGAACTGAGCAGCTAAACAACAGTATAAATACAAATACATGAATGCAATGCAATGCATATGATGGTACATTCCAGTACCCACTGCGGCGTGCAGCCCGAGCCATCCATATTTATTTATCGTCGACGGCGCTCACTGGGGGTGTGTACAGACTCCGGAGGGGCTCCTACAGCCCAAGCGCAATATCTTGGTCAGTCATTGTTACCTGACCGGTCAGCCATTGTTACCTGACCAATTTATATCATACAGTGCCATTGTTACCACTGTTCCAAGTATATCATACAGTGCCATTGTTACCACTGTTTCAAGTATATCATACAGTGTCATTGTTACCACTGTTTCAAGTCACTTTATAATCAGTCCCAGAAAATAATATAATAAGCCCCTTGGGCATTTACAAAATAGAAGTTTCCAGCCCGAAATACATTTAAAATGTCATTTGAGTTTTCAACACTTAGAATTACGGCTAAGTTTGCAAAACAGTAATTAAAACCTTGGACTGAAATTAAATGATATTAATCCCCGAAGGATTCTACAAGTCGGCACAAGGCCCCCAAACGTGGCATTAAGCCCAAATATCATCAATACATGTGCGTATCAGTCGCCAACATATTATAAGTATCAATACAATGTGCGAATCAGTCGCCAATATACTATAATTATCACTCGGGATGGACCAAGTCACAATCCCCAATCATATACGACCCCGCACCTGCCATGGGATGCGTGTCACGCCTCAATATAGCATTACTATGTGAAAGTCCGGGGTTTCAAACCCTCAGAACAACAGTTGCATCAATTACTCACCTCGAACCGGCTACTTCTTTAGCTCGCGATGCCTTTGCCCCTCAAATTGGCCTCCACGTGCGTCAAATCTGCCCAAATTTGCAACGAATATGTCGCATTATGCTAAAGGGACAATACCCAATCGAAAGCAATCGAAAAATATCGAAATTCACGAAACTTGCAAAACCCGAGCCCCCGGCCCACTTCTCAAAATCCAGAAGTTTTTACATTAAAATGTTCCTTATAGCGCCACGAGTCTATACATACCAAATTCACAAGAATCAGAGTCCATTTGACCCCTCAAATCCCAAATTTAGAATTTCAATTTCAAGCCCTATTTTCTTACAATTTGGCTATATTTTCATGAATTTCAAGGATGATTGCACAATATAATCATGTATTTAGTTCATAGGACTTACCTCCAATCACTTTCCGTCAAAACCCCTTCAATTCCCATCCAAAAGCTCTCAAGGTTGCTAAAAAATGGTGGAAAAATGGGTTGGGTTCGCGGATGAAATGTTAATATTTCGGAAGTACTATTCACGGGTCACTATTCACGACCCTGTTCACGGGTCACTGTTCACCCGTCACTGTTCACGGGTCACTATTCACGACATTGTTCACTGTTCACCCGCGGTTACTGTTCACTGTTGCAGAAAATACAGCAGCTTTTTATGAAATTTGCAGCACAGCCATTTTTCACTTAAATGGCTCTAACTCCATCATACGAAGTCGGAATTAGACGATTCTTATTCCTATGAGTCACAAATAATAATACGAACACAACCCTTCAATCGAAACTCAATTCGGAGCTCGTTTGCCTAGTTCAATACCCATTTCGCTCGTTAAACAATTAACTCACATTTCACGTCAAAAACCCGATCGCGACTTGATGAAATTAAACCAAAATTTTCAGATCAGTCCTATAATTCATGATTTAAATTCTGGAAGTCTCGAAATCAAATTTGGATCTCTAGAACTAAAAATGAACCTTTAGATCATTACATTTATGCTCAAAACGACAAAAATCTTCCAAAAATGACCCGTTGGGCATCCGAAACACACCCGAGGCCAGTGGGACCTCAACCAATCATGCCCACATAATTCATAACATCATTAAGACCTGCTCCAATCATCAAAACACCTCAAACAATATCAAATTATCCAAAACTCATCGAATTCAAGCCTAAGTTTCCAAAAAATTCCGAACATACACTTTCGATCAAAAACCCGACCAAACGATGTCCGAATAACCTGAAATTTTGTAAACACATCACAAATGACATAACAAAGCTACATAAACTCTCGGAATTCCATTCCGACTCCCGGATCAAAATTTCACCTATCAACCCGAATTCGCCAAAATACTAACTTTGCCAATTCAAGCTTAATTCTACCCCGGTCATCACAAAAATATTCCGGACACACTCCTAAGTCCCAAATCACCTAACGAAGCTATCCGAACCATAAAATTTGCATTTCGAGCCCTCTAACACATAAGTCAATATCCGGTTGACTTTTCCAACTTATGCTTCCTTAAGAGAGACTAAGTGTCTCAAACCTTACCAAAACTAGTCCGAATGACTTCAAATTTTGCACACAAGTCACATTCGATATTACGGACTTGCACCAACTTTCAGAATCGCATTCCGACCCCGATATCAAAATTTTCACTTCCGGTCGAATTTTCTCAAAAACCTTCAAATTCCTATATTTAGCCAAATGACTTCAAAATGACCTCCGGACATCCGAATTCACTTCCGATTGCGCTCCCAACTCCAAAATCACCATACAGAGCTATTCCCTGACTCGGAATCCCAAACGGACATCTATAACTCTGAAATGCCTTCCAACCCAAGTTTATGAAATTCTTCTAAAATACTAAATTCCACAATATACGCCGAAATGCTCACGGGTTATCCAAAACCAAATTCGGACATACGCCCAAGTCCGAAATTATCATTTGAACATGCTGGAACTTTCAGATCCCAATTCCGAGGTCGTTTACTCAAAATTCCAATCTTAGCCATTTTCTTCAATTTAAGGTTGCTGCAATGAAAAGTTTCTTTCCAATTTGACTCCGAATTTCTTGAAATTCAATTCTGACCATACGTACAAGTCAATATACCTAAAATGAAGCTGTTCATGACTTCCAACTGCTGAACGACACGCTAGAGCTTAAAACGACCGGTCGGGTCGTTACAACCTCTGAGATTATTTCCTTATTTATATTCTCTCCATTGTATGAACTATTATTAGTTATTTGTGTTGGACCCGACCTATATTCCAGTTCGTCATTGCTTTCAACTTGAGATTAGGTTTGTTATTTTTTGAGTACATGGGGTTGGTTGTACTCATACTGCACTTCCTGCACATTGCATGTAGATCCCGAATGTCGATGTTTCTGTGTTCGATGGTTGCTGGATTTGAAGGCGTACCTGCGTTCCTACTGTAGCTGCCTCTTGTTCACGGTAGCCTTAGATTATAAAATTTTGTTTATGTACTTTTCAAACAAAAGATGTATTTTCTTCATATCAACTTTGTAAACTCTATTCTTAGAAGCTTATGATTTGTGCTACCAAACCTTGGGAAATGTAATAGATCCAGATAATTTAGTTTGTTTAATTGACTTATTAGAAATCTTGAAATTGGATAGTTATTAGTTGGCTTACCTAGCGAGTTGGGTTAGGTGCCATCACGACTAGTGGATTTTGGGTCGTGACATTGATATATAATAGAAATCATCCTAATCGTGCAGGGCTAAGGGATGAATTTATTGAAGGGGTTGCTGAATTTATTGCTAAGGCTTAACACTTGATGATTTTCTTATTGGAGGAAGGATTAGGTGCCCTTGTGTGAAATGTAAGTGAGTTAAGTTATTGAAAATAGACGAAGTTAAAGTTCATCTCTACAAGAAAGGGTTTGTAGAAAATTATTATATATGGACTGTTCATGGGGAGAATCATGCTAGTTTAGATGATGTTAACTTTTATAATTCTTTTGGTGGTGAGGGTAGCCCTATTGTGGAGCATAATGTTGAAAATTCTCAATCCAGATAATGGCATTAATGACCCATTTTTACGTGATATAGCTTGGGGACCTGACCGCAGATCCAGAATGATATCTAAATACTTGGTCAATGGGTACAATCTTCATATAGAAGCATGGTCTAATGAAAAGAAAACCAACAATAGTGGGGTGTGGGTGAAAGGCGATGGAGATGTTGAAGATATGATAAAAGAAATTCGTGATTTCAAGCAAAAGTTGGACTCCCAATTTGGAACATTTGTTAAGATGCAAAAATTCATGAGAAAACATGGGCATGATCTATCTGACGATCAGGATGAACAAACTGAATCAGATGTGTAGTAGCTTAGGTGTAGTGTTTTGGTTGATATGTAGACTTGATTGTGATAGACAACTTTATGCTTTATTTTTAAACTTGAATATGGGCTACTATTTGGATATTTTTATGCCCAAAATTATTAGATTTAATAGTTGGTATTGTTGGTTTAGATTGTGTCAATGGTTGATATTATTGGTTTAGGTTGTATTAATGGTTGGTATTGTTGGTTTAGATTGTGTTAATCGTTGGTACTACTGGTTTAGATGTTATATTTGTTGATTGGTTGTCGGCATTATTATATTGTAATAGTTTGACAGGTGGTGTATCTCAAAATTGAGTAGAATTCTGCCTATTTTTGTAAGGACCCAACCGATCGTTTTGAGCACTTGCACTTCGCTCGCCCGTTCTCGGACATGACTAGCCCCGTATGATGTATTAGGACTTACATAAATTGTCGGTTTGATTTTCAGGATAATCAGAATAGATTTGGAAGAATAATTCTCAACTTGAAGCTTTAAATTTGAAAGGTTTGACCAAGTTTTGACTTTTCAGTATTCGATCTTTGATTTGGATTTTTATGATATGGCTAGCTTCGTTAGGTGATTTTGGACTTGGGAGCACATACAGAATGTGATTTGGAGTTCCGTGGTAGATTTAGGCTTGAATTCGCAAAATTGGAAATTTGGTATTTTCCAGTCGGTAGTGGAAATTTTGATATAGAAGTCGGAATGGAATTTCGGAAACTCGAGTAGGCCCGTTGTGTCATTTGGGACGTGTGTGCAAAATTTCAGGTCATTTGGAGATTATTTGATAGGTTTCGGCATCGTTTGTGGAATTTGAAAGTTTATAAGTTCTTAGGCTTGAATCCGAGGTTGATTTGGTGTTTTGATGATGTTTTGAGTGATTCGAAGGCTCAAATAAGTTTGAATGATGTTATGAGATGTGTTGGGATATTTGGTTAAAGTCCTGGAGGCCTCGAGTGAGTTTTGGGTGGTTAACGGATCATTTTAGACTTTGGAAAGATAGCAGATTTACTGGTATTTTTGTTGCAGAAATTTGTTCTTCGCATTCGCGAAGATTGAGCCGCATTCGCGAAGGTTGGAGTTGATTTGCATCGCGATATCGATAGGGAACTCGCATTCACGTAGAAGGGTGAAGCATGCTTGGCATCAGGCCCTAAAGCATCGCATTCGCGGCCAGATGAACGCGTTCGCGTAGGCTAAGCTAGGCAAAGCATCGTGTTCGCAAGGTGGAATTCGCCTTCGCAAAAGAGGAATTTGAGAAGTGGATTTTCTTGTGCTTCGTGAGCGTGAGGCTGTGACCGCGTTCGAAGAAGGGCGCACCTGGGCAGAGTTATAAGATTCAAAAATCGAGGGTTTTGGTCCATAATCTCAAAATTCATTAGAGAGCTCGGGAGAAGAAAATTTGGAGAGTTGATTTTGAGAATTTGGATGACCATTTGATGTCGGGTTTTGGTGAATTTTATATGGGTAGACTCGCAAGCGAATTGGCTTTCTAGTTTTGTGATTTTTATCGAATTTCGAGACGTGGGCCCGGGGGCTGGGTTTGAGCAAATTCGAGATTTTTGGTCTAAATTGATAATTTTATTATGGGTTTCATTCCTTTAGCATATATTGATGATAATATACTGATTTTGGTTAGAGTTGGAGCATTTGGAGGCCGAATCGAGAGGCAAGGGCATCGCAAGCTAGAGTTTGGCTTGGTTTGAGGTAAGTAACGATTCCAAACTTGGTTCTGAGGGTTCAAAATCCCAAACTATGTGTTCTAAGATTACTATTGAGGTGACACAAATGACAAGTGATGGGCGTCTGGGCGTGCACCGTGAGAATTGCGGCCTGAATCATTCCATGGCATCGCTTAGTGGATCTTTCATGCTGATATCTGTGTTGTGATAATGTGATTAAGTTAATAAGTTGTAAATCATGCTAATTATCATGTTAAGGCTTCACACCGATATTGTTGAGACCCGAGAGGTGTCACGACCCGGATTTTCCACCCTCGGGAGTCGTGATGGCACCTACTAATGTGATCTAGGCAAGCCAATCCTTAACTGCTTACTTCATTAACAATTTCTTCTTTTGACAATTATCAGTGACAACATGAAAGCAACGGAATTTAAATAATTATGCGGAAGACTTAAATTAAAGAATACGAAACAATAATGCGAGAATCAACATATGCCTTTACCCAAGAACTGGTGTCACATTACTCACGAACTTCTAAGAGTATTAAATAAAACCGTTTGAAAGGAAAATATAAGCTGTTTGTCTCAAAATACAGGAGATAACAGACTGGAATAAATGATAGAGGAGACGCCGGGCCTGCGGACGCCTGCAAGGCTACCTCGGTGTCTCACTGGACTGAAGGCTGACTCCCACGCTAATACTGCTGTCCAAGACCTGGATCTGTGCAAAAGAGCACAGAGTATAGTATCAGCACAACCGACCCCATGTGCTGGTAAGTGTCCAGCCTAACCTCGGCGAAGTAGTGACGAGTCTAGGACCAGACTCCAAATAGACCTATGCAGTTCATATATATATATATATATATATATATATATATATATATATATATATATATATATATATATATATATATATATATATATAGCAGGAAAGAGATACAGAAATAACCAGTCAATGTGGGAGGGGGAAACATGTTGTAGAGAGATAACAGTTTCAAATAGAAATCCTCAATAACAGAAAGAAGCAGCAAAGCCAGAATATCAACAAGAATCAAAAGTTAGCAATTTGCACGACATCACCCTTCGTGCTTTTACTCTCATTCTCACCAAAACAATACACGACATCACCCTTCGTGCTTTACTCTCTTCCTCACTCAAACAACAATCACAAGGAAAATAGGGTAAGAGAATCTATATCCTCGAAGTAAATCAAATAACAACAAGTAATGAAAGAAACAACATGACTCAGATATCAACAAGGAATCAGAAATCAACAAATGCACGGCATCACCCTTCGTGCTTTTACTCTCGTCCTCACCAAAACAATCATATAATAAAAATTATGCACGGCATCACCCTTCGTGCTTTTACTCTGTTTCCTTACCATATAATCAATAAAATCGGCACGGAATGGTACATCGTGCGGCATGGCATCACCCTTCGTGCTTTACACTCTTTCCTCACAATAGCAAACAATGCACGACATCACCCTTCGTGCTTTAACACTCTTCCTCACCCAAACAACAATCACAAACAAAAGGGCAAGGGAGTAGACAAATAATGGTAGGAATCCCGACAAAGGAATACAATTAAGTAGCTAAGTCCCGGCAATGGAACAATATCAATATTCTCAGCATCCCGGCAAGGGAGATAATCAATAAGGCAACAAACATCCCGGCAAGGGAGAAATTTAATAATTCTTCCTCTTTCTTTCACTTGCACTTCTTATCTCACTTTACCACCTAAGCCAACACTCCATAGCGGTTCAATCATCTCGTATACTTTCACAATTCGTATTATAACTCGAGCCAACACTCCTCGAAGTGCAGGGATCAAAATTTCTTTCACATGCTTGTTACAATATATAGAAAATCATCATTAAGGCATGGAAGATACAACAAAATCAGAATATCCGCAATATAAAGACTCACGGTCATGCTAGACACCAATGTATAGATACTCGTCACCATGCCTATACGTCGTACTCGACAATTAGCACGTAGCAAATAAGACTCAACTCCTAATCCCTCAAGCTAAGGTTAGACCAAACACTTACCTCGAAGCTTTGAACACCACTCAAGCCTCAATTATAGCTTTACCCCTTGATTCCACCACCAATCCGCTCGAATCTAGTCACAAGTTACTTAATTACATCAATAAGTGCTAAATGAATCAACTTTCCCAAAGTTTTACTCAAAAAGTCAAAATCACCCCCGGGCCCACGTGGTCGAAACCCGAGGTTCAGACCAAAACCCGTTTACCCTTTCCACCACAAATCCAAATGTATAATTTGTTTTGAAATCGGACCCCAAATTGAGGTCCAAATCCCCAATTTTAGAAAAAACAACCTAGGTTCTATCCAAAACACCCATTTTCCCCCATGAAAATCTTTGATTTTAAGTTGAAATCATGTTAAAAGATGTTAAGGAGTGAAGAAAATGAGTTAGAAATCACTTACCAATCATTTTGGAGAAGAAAAGTTGTTTAGAAAATCACCTCTTATGTTTTGAGGTTTTGAAAAGTGTAAAAATAACTGAAATTCACGTGAATTTATACCCCTATGAAGCCCCCACCGCGGACCGCGCTAAGCCGACCGCGGCCGCGCTGGCGCCTCCTGAAGACCTGCGGATCTTTGCCCTTCGCGAATCGCGCAAAGCTGACCGCTGCCACACAACACCCATCGTGGACCGCGCAAAGGCGACCGCGGCCGCGCTGGCCCCTCCGCGGCCACACGCGATTCCTCGCGGGCCGCGCTAAAGGGTTTAGAGGCCTGCAATATTTTCCTGAACCTGCAACATCTGATCTTTTATGCCTACATCATCCTGGAACCCACTTGGAACTCACCCGAGCCCTCGAAGCTCTAACCCAAGTATGCACACTACCTCAAAAACACTCTATGAACATATTCGTGTGGTCAAATCATCAATATAACATCATGAACATTGAATTAAGCCTCAAGATCAATGAAATTTCTTAGATTTCCCTTTAAACATCAATTTCCCAATTTGGGTCCGGATCACGTCAAACGACGTCCGTTTTTTAACAAAACTTTACATGAGTGATTCAAAACATATAAAAGACTTGTACCGGGCACCAGAACCAAAATATGGGCCCGATACCATAGTCTTCTAACCAAATTTCATTTCCAATTTCCTTAATTATTTCAAGAAAATAATTTCACTCAAAAATTCATTTCTCGGGCTTGGGACCTCGGAATCCGATTCCGGGCATACGCCCAAGTCCCACATTTTCCTACGGACCCTCCGAGACCGTCAAATCACGGGTCTGGGTCCGTTTACCCAAAATGTTGACCGAAGTCAATTTTTTTTATTCATTTTAGTATCCAAACTTAGGATTTTTCACAGAATTTCATATATAAGCTTTCCGACTACGCACCCGGACTACGCATGCAAATCAAGGAAACCCTAAATAAGGTTTTCAAGGCCTCGGAGACACGAGATTCAATTAGCAACAGGTAAGGGGTCATCACATTCTCCACCTCTAAAACAACCTTTCATCCTCGAACGGGCAAAAGAAAGAAGTACCTGAGTCGGGAAATAGATGAGGATAACGGCTCCATGTGTCGGACTCGGACTCCCAAGTCGATGCCTCAGGGGGCTGACCTTTCCACCGAACATGAACAGAGGGGAAATTCTTGGATCTCAATTGACAAACCTGCTGGTCTAGAATAGCTATCGGCTCCTCTTCATAGGACAAATCCTTGTCCAACTGGACAGTACTGAAATCTAACACGTGGGATGGATCGCCGTGATATTTCCGGAGCATAGACACATGAAAAACTAGATGCATGGCTGATAAGCTAGGCAGCAACGCAAGTCTATAAGCCACCTCTCCCACTCGGTCAAGAATCTCAAATGGACCAATAAACCTAGGGCTAAGCTTGCCCTTCTTCCCAAATCTCATCACGCCTTTCATAGGCGACACTCGGAGAAATAGTCGCTCACCAATCATGAAAACCACGTCTCGAACCTTGCAATCTGCATAGCTCTTTTGCCTGGACTGAGCTGTACAAAGCCTATCCTGAATGGTCCTGACCTTGTCCAAGGCCTCCTGAACCAGATTCGTACCTAACAACCGAGCCTCTCCCAGCTCAAACCATCCAATTGGAGATCGACACTGCCTATCGTATAAAGCCTCGTAAGGAGCCATCTGGATACTCGACTGGTAGCTATTGTTGTAGGCAAACTCTGATAAAGGCAAAAATTGATCCCACGAACCTCCAAAGTCAATAACACAAGCCCAGAGCATATCCTCCAATATTTGAATAGTCCGCTTGGACTGTCCATCTGTCTGAGGATGAAATGTTGTACTCAACTCAACCTGGGTGCCTAACTCTCGCTGAACTGCTCTCCAGAAACGCGAGGTGAACTGCATACCTCGGTCCGAAATGATAGATACCGGCACATCATGAAGGCGAACAATCTCCCGGATATAGATCTCAACTAACCTCTCAGACGAATAGGAGACTGCCACAAGAATGAAATGCGCTGACTTGGTCAGCCTATCAACAATGACCCAAACTGTGTCGAACTTCCACCGAGTTAGCGGAAGCCCAACAACGAAATCCATAGTGATCCGCTCCCATTTCTACTCGGGAAGCTCAATCCTCTAAAATAAACCACCAGGCCTCTGATGCTCGTACTTAACCTGCTGATAATTCAAACACCGTGCCACATATATGTCACACCTCCTTTTTCACATCACCCCCGGAAGGGTATAACGTAGTTTTTCCAATTTAAGTGACAATCGACACGGGATTATTTTATTTAAAATTCAGAGTTGCCACTTGAGATAATTTTATGATGTCCATAGTCACCGGTTCAAAATCCTGAATCGAGGAAAAGATTGACTCTGTATTACAGTCCGCGAACACAGAAATCCGGGTAAGGAATTCTGTTAACCCGGGAGAAGGTGTTAGGCACTCCCAAGTTCTGTGGTTCTAGCACGGTCGCTCAACTGTTATATTTGGCTTAATTATCTGATTTTAACACATGTTTTGGCCTATGGTTCAATTTTAACTTTAACCACTTTTATTCATTTTTAAGAAGATTGCAATGTTATTAAAACACGTCTCGAACCACGTCACATAAATGGACCCGTGGTCTTCGACATATTTTAACATTGTTGAGATTTGGATTTGGGTCACATAAATGCGCACCTAAATTTAGGAAAGTAGATTATTACAACAACGCGCCTAGAGCAACTACACGTTTGCAACTTTGCGAGGGCCATAAAAATTTGTTAAATGGTGCGCCTCGAATTCGAGGGATCAAATAAGATTAATTAAACGAGGGCCAGGGATTATAAATCGTCTAATATGGTTCGCCTCAAATTTATTTTAAGACAAACTAGTAAAAGAAATGAAGGGACTAATTGATTGTTTGCAACTGCGTAGAAATCGACAGATGGGCTGTATCGAGTAACCAATCACCTGAAATTTGCACTTACGCCAAAGCCTAAATAAGTGAAAGAACTGCATTTGTATGAAGCGAAACAAATCCACAGAGGTAAAACAATCTATTACAAACATATTCGGCTTTAGGCTCAAATGTGCCCAAATTGATAGTAGCCAAGTAGTCCATGGCATGGCATACGCGCCTGAAATGAGGCTTTTAGCACTTGGACCAACACCAAGCCCAACGTTCGAAACCATACAATGATGCTCAACCCCTTAACATGCAAACACAATCATAAAACACGCTACTAGATTGACATTTTGTTTGTGCATTTTTAAAACTAATTAAGTCCTAAATAGTCTAACCCAGCATTCTGAGGTTCGATTCTGGGTTTAAACGTATTCAACATGCCATCCAAAATAAATCAATGCATGTTTTTACCCTTTTTAAGCAGCCTGAACCATTTCCTTTTCTACTAACAGGATTATGCGTACGCTGTCACACCTCCTTTTTCCGCACCCGAGGGGGTGCAAGGGAGTTTTTTCCAATTAAAGGACAATCGAAAGGGGATTCATTTATTTATTTCAGAGTCGCCACTTGGGAGATTTAGGGTGTCCCAAGTCACCAATTTTAATCCCGAATCGAGGAAAAGAATGACTCCATATTACAGTCTGCGTACCAGAAATCTAGATAAGGAATTCTGTTAACTCGGGAGAAGGTGTTAGGCATTCCCGAGTTCCGTGGTTCTAGCACGGTCGCTCAACTGTTATATTCGGCTTGATTATCTGATTTTATACAAATGTGAACTTATGTGCCAATTTTATCTTTTAACCGCTTTTATCATTCAATGTTATTTTTATAGGACTTGCAACGTCGTGAAAACATATCTCGAACCACGTTACATCAATGCACCCGTGGTTATTGACATATTTCGACTCAGTTGAGATTTGGATTTGGGCCACATAAATGTGCACCCGAATTTAGGGAGATATCATTATTAAAGTCGCGCCAAAAGCAACTAGCGCATTATTATTTTTGGGGTAGGGCCGTGAAATTTGCTAAACGGCCCGTCCCGGAATCTAAGTATTTAATACGTATATTTTGTGAGGGCCCCACAATTTGTCCCTTTTATTTGGCGAGGCTCGCCTCATTTTATTATTATTATTTTTTAAAAGAATTGTACCCGTGATTAGAAACACATTTCGACTCCGTTGAGACTTGGATTTGGGTCACATAAATGTGCACCCGAGTTAAGAAGGTAACATTATTAAATACGCGCTTAAAGCAACTAGCGTATTGTTATTTTGGGAAAGGCCGTGAAATTCGCTAAGCGGCCTGTCCCGAATTCTAAGAATTTTAATAGGGTTCCTATTATTCCTAACTTTGCTAACGTATTGTTATTGTTATTAAACCCAACTTCCATTACTAACAAATGAGAAATAAGGTTTAAACGCTAGTAGTCATGATTTTTTTTCATTCAGACGTTCACATACCCATTACAACGAGAATACATAATATATGCGAGCACATATGTTCGCAACAAATCACCGGATGTCAAATTGTTCCCTTAATAAACACAAATATATGCATAGAAGTAGACATTCTCGTACAAAAAACTTAAGTTCACAATATGTTCTCACATTTACTTTAAGCATATGCAGTAACTAATCATAAGACGAACATTTTTAACAAAAGCGACGAAAATTGCATTGTTGACATTCATCTTAAACCATAATATGCGAATCGAACGCAATGAAACAAAGGACGAAGAACACTAACCTTCGAACCTTGACAATCCTAGAACGACAAACAGTGCCTCCTACGGGACTCGAACCTGACCTTACTCGACGAGGAACAATGACGAAACCTCGGACAAACACCTCGAACCGGACCTCGACTAAGCTTTTGGACTTTGGACTGGAACTGACTTCAACACAAGGTCGGGCAACTCACCTCCATGAACTCCGGTTCAGCTAGTGGGCGTGAGGATGAGGGAAACAGCCGTAGGGCTGCTTGGCGTGAAGCTGATGGATTGTTTGGTCGACGATTGTGGGGTTGACGGGCAGTGTTTACTGGATAGAGGCGTCGCTGGACATGGGGGCGACGAACAACAATGTCGTCGGAGTAGTGGTCGAGGACTGAGCTGGTGGTTTGGACAGTAGGGTTGAGGGGTTTTTGGACGTGAGGCTGGTGGCGGGCTTTGTTGATGGTGGTGGTTGAGCTTGGGAAGGTGACGGGATGGAGAGGGAGCTGGGCGATGGTGGTTGCTGGTGGGTTTGGACGTGGTGGTTCCGACGTCGTTGGGTCGTGACTGGTGGTGGTCGAAAGGTGGGTTTGGACGTGGTGGTTCCGGCGTCGTTGGGTCGTGACTGGTGGTGGTCGCAAGGTGGGTTTTGGGTAAGGTTTCCGTTCGTTCTTCTTCTTTTCTCGAGGAAGAAGATGAACAGTGATCGCCAGGTTTAATGGAGGATCGCCGGACTGGTTGGATGGAGCTAGGAGGAGTATGAGTGGTCGCGCAGGCAGTGACGACGATGGAGGTGGGAGCTGTTGGTCGCTAGGTTTTTCTTTTTTTTTCCGTAGGTTTTTCTTTCTTTCTTCTTTATGAAGAAGAAAGATGAACAGTAGTTTTCTTCCAAATTTTTCAAAGTCTTCCCATGCTTTTGCCTTTGTCCGTGTTTTGTAATGTTTTGCCAAGAAAAATGAGCCCCACGCGTGGTGGGGTTCAAGGTTTATGTCCCCCACGCGTGGTGGGGTTCCCCATGTGTCCTGGACACGGTTTATTATGGGTTAGGTCCGAAATTAGGCCTAAAACCGGGTAGTTTGAACCCGAATATTATTCTTTTGCCCGGACCCGAGAAATAGGAACACGTTGCTTAACTAGTCCTATGTAAGCAAAATAACTACCAAAAATAAGACTAGTATTCAAACAAAACTATATCTTTTTAAATATTTTTTCAAGATTTAAAATAGCTACAAAATATTAATAAAACTATTTTTGTAATTTTCGTTTTTTAAATATTAAGATAAAATATGAAGCAATATTTTTTGTATTTTTCAAAGTTAAAATGACTATAGAATATTAATAAAACTATTTTTTGTAATTTTCGTTTTTTAATAAAGACAAAAATATAAAGTAATATTTTTTGTATTTTTCCAAAATTAAAACGACTACAAAACATTAATCGAATTATATTTTTTTGTAATTTTTGAATTTATATAAAGTACCAAAATAAAGTACAATTTTTGTATTTTTCAAGTTTATGAGAAATACATAAACTAAAATTTATATATATATTTTGTGTTTTTTTTCTTTTTTGCAATGAAATAAAGTAAAATAGTTAAAATGGCTATATTAGACCCAATTTCATATTTATGCTAAAGAAAATGTGAAAATCCTCGGGGAGGGTCAAAAATCACGTGCTTACAGCTGCCCCTCTTTGACTGGAAACACGAAGAGTTTTCCGACAAAGAACGACTAGACGTGTTTTTGACCCGACCATTACTTGGACGGACTACACTTAAGGAAAGGGAGGGAATGTGACCGAGCCCTGGTATCTGAGCTGCCTACATATCCTTGGTTATACAGGAATCAGGCCACGTGTAGTTCGGGAATGAGAGAGATAGTGAAGTGTACCGAGGTGAAGAGCCGATCGAGGTGCCGTTCCGTTGAGGTTCCGGTCCGCGGTCCTGTCATTACAACAAAAATGAAGACTGAAAAAGACTAACTAAGCCTATCAGCTACTAGTTACAGGGATTCCTGTCTGTAAGTCTTCTGAAACTTGGTCTTGAGTCTTGAATGGTGCTTCATACAGACTTCAGATTTGAACCTTGATACTGCTAGTTGTAGGTGCTAGTTCTTGAGCGGACCACATCTGTTCTCCGCTTCCGTACCTCGGGTTCTTTTCCCCTCTTTTTTTCTTGTTGTCTTTTTTGACCAGCCTTTTGTGAATGCTGGGGATTTTTATTGCTTCCTGCTGGGGATTCCTGTTGTATTCCTCTGCTTCATTGATTCTAAGTGTGCTCCTTTCTCATATGAGCGGGCTTTTGACTTCAATACTTCAATTGTATTCCCTTATTCTCCAGGTGGGTGCCTGATTTCTATTTCTTTTATCCTTGTTCTCCAGGTGGACGCCTGATTACTTCTTTTCTTTGTCCTTGTTCTCCAGGTGGACGCCTGATTTCTATTTTTCTTTGTCCTTGTTCTCCAGGTGGACGCCTGATTTCTTCTTTTCTTTATCCTTGTTCTCCAGGTGGACGCCTGATTTCTTCCTTCCTTTGTCCTTATTCTCCAGGTGGACGCCTGATTACTTCTTTTCTTTGTCCTTGTTCTCCAGGTGGACGCCTGATTACTTCTTTTCTTTGTCCTTGTTCTCCAGGTGGACGCCTGATTTCTATTTTTCTTTGTCCTTGTTCTCCAGGTGGACGCCTGATTTCTTGTTTTCTTTATCCTTGTTCTCCAGGTGGACGCCTGATTTCTATTTTTCTTTGTCCTTGTTCTCCAGGTGGATGCCTGATTTCTTCCTTCCTTTCTCCTTGTTCTCCAGGTGGACGCCTGATTTCTATTTTTCTTTGTCCTTGTTCTCCAGGTGGACTCCTGATTTCTTCTTTTCTTTGTCCTTGTTCTCCAGGTGGACGCCTGATTTCTATTTTTCTTTGTCCTACAACAAACTCCGTTCTACAGGCGGGTCTCCTATTGGTAAGATTAAACTTAGGAAGTGCGTCTCCTATGGTGAAACTAAACCGAGGAAGTGCGTCTCCTATTGGTAATGACATGCCTGTATTTATACTTGTGGGCGACCTAGAATATGGAATGAACAGACAAAATGTATTCCCTCATTATACTGGTGGGCGACCTAGAACTGAAATGTATTCCCGCATTATACTGGTGGGCGACCTAGAACTTAAAAGTATTCCCGCATTATACTGGTGGGCAACCTAGAACTTAAAAGTATTCCCGCATTATACTGGTGGGCGACCTAGAACTTAAATGTATTCCCGCATTATACTGGTGGGCGACCTAGAACTTAAAAGTATTCCCGCATTTTACTGGTGGGCGACCTAGAACTTAAAAGTATTCCCGCATTATACTGGTGGGCGACCTAGAACTTAAATGTATTCCCGCATTTTACTGGTGGGCGACCTAGAACTTAAATGTATTCCCGCATTATACTGGTGGGCGACCTAGAACTTAAATGTATTCCCGCATTATACTGGTGGGCGACCTAGAACTTAAAAATATTCCCGCATTTTACTGGTGGGCGACCTAGAACTTAAAAGTATTCCCGCATTATACTGGTGGGCGACCTAGAACTTAAATGTATTCCCGCATTATACTGGTGGGCGACCTAGAACTTATAAGTATTCCCGCATTATACTGGTGGGCGACCTAGAACTTAAATGTATTCCCGCATTTTACTGGTGGGCGACCTAGAACTTAAATATATTCCCGCATTATACTGGTGGGCGACCTAGAACTTAAAAGTATTCCCGCATTTTACTGGTGGGCGACCTAGAACTTAAATGTATTCCCGCATTATACTGGTGGGCGACCTCGAACTTAAATGTATTCCCGCATTATACTGGTGGGCGACCTAGAACTTAAAAGTATTCCCGCATTATACTGGTGGGCGACCTAGAACTTAAAAGTATTCCCGCATTATACTGGTGGGCGACCTAGAACTTAAATGTATTCCCGCATTTTACTGGTGGGCGACCTAGAACTTAAATGTATTCCCGCATTATACTGGTGGGCGACCTAGAACTTAAATGTATTCCCGCATTATACTGGTGGGCGACCTAGAACTTAAATGTATTCCCGCATTTTACTGGTGGGCGACCTAGAACTTAAATGTATTCCCGCATTTTACTGGTGGGCGACCTAGAACTTAAATGTATTCCCGCATTATACTGGTGGGCGACCTAGAACTTAAATGTATTCCCGCATTTTACTGGTGGGCGACCTAGAACTTAAATGTATTCCCGCATTATACTGGTGGGCGACCTAGAACTTAAATGTATTGAAATTGCTTCCCCGTTCTTCCGAGAAAATTTTTGACAATCGACAGAAAATTTTCTGCCCCGGTTTTTGGTGGTTTCCCTGGCGTTGCGTCTTGCTGCCATTATCAATCCTTTGTTCTCCTGCAGCAAACAAAAGGATTTAGTCAGTTTTAATCGTGGTGGTAGAGGGTGCCTCTCCGTCGAACGATTTTTCTCTCTTCCCCTTTTCTTGCTCCATGTCCCCATAATTGATTAATGGGCAGAGTTGCCTGCTGGGGGTCTCTAGCCTGCTGGAGGATTGGCTTTCAATTAATCCCCTTTTCTGCTTTCTCTTTAAGCTCATGCTGTGGGAGTCTGTTTTTAACTCCCGAAACCACTCCCTTTATGAGCTTACTTCCTCCAAAATTGCCGGGCACGATCACTGCATTGCCTGGGATCGGCTTTTAAGACTGTTTGTACTATCCTGCATTGGGTGAATTCCCCTCCGGTTTCTGGTAGTAAGCTTTGAAAAATCCTTTCAAGACAATTTTTAGGAAAAGAAATAAAAGATAGAAAAAGGAGAAAGTCTTTCTGAACCAATATTTGGTGGGAGAAAAAACTCAAAAGAACTTATCTGGAGGACCTGACTGGTCCCCGTGATCATGACGTGCATCACAGATTCCCGACCCAGTCTATTTGTACCAATGGGTTTTCCCGATGGTCTGATTTGCTGGGGATGATAAAGGAGTGTCCATTTCGTTTCGAATGTGGTAGCTTTTGTGGATCTGTCTTGTCGCCTCATAGTGCCCTTCGAGGGGTTTTCACTAATGAGACTCTCTCTTTTCTCTCATCTCCCGGCGCCTTATGGTGCTTGTGAAGGTTTTCACCAATAAGAGTCTCTCATTTCATATCCCTCATCTTACATCGCCTCTCGGTGCCTGTGAAGGTTTTCACCGATAAGACTCTCTCATTTTATTTCTTTCGAGGAATCGGGGCGTTGTAGATACGATCCTCTCTTCTGGGGATTCCTTTGACCATCAATTCATTCCCAGTCTTACGATCCTCTTCTTTGCTGGGGATCGGTGTATTATTCTCGGCCTCATTTGCCTGACTCAACATCTCTTGAACATTGATCGGGAGGTCTTTTGGACGTTGATGTTGGTTTTGGTGTGGAGTTAAAGAAAGGCTATAAAAATGAAAATAATTTGATGGGTGATGTGCTACAACTTTTGGAATCAAACCTTTGTTGGAACTTAAAACATAACCTCTGCCCCAGTTTTCTTACTTGGGGAATTTATTTTTTACACTTATGTTGCGCTATGTGCGTTACGCACACTGTGCCTATTATGCACACCATGTACATTATGCATCCTATATTCGCTATGATGCATACTATGACCGAGCCGTGAGGCGCCTACGTATCCTCTTTGAGGAATCAGGTCAAACGTAGTTCCCACGGTTTTGTATTTCTTGTGATTTTATCTTCTTCTTTTTTTCTTTCCTTCTTTTCATTTTCTTTTTCTTTCTTTTTTTCTTTTTTTTCATGTCTTTTCCATTAGTGATTCCAAAAGAGGGGTATGAAAGAATTACTTAAGGCTCAAAGGGGGAAGCAAGGGTTAAAAGTGTTTGGATAGAAGAAAGAATTGCCTCCGTCATCTCATTATCCAATAAATGCCAAATACAAACAAATAAACCAACAATTGCCATAATTAAAGAAATTATGCATAATATCTCTTGACTGCATCTGAATTGATAGCCATGTCGACACATCTCCCCTCGACATCTGTCAAACACAAAGCACCGTTGGACAATACTCTGGTCACGATATAAGGCCCTTGCCAATTTGGGGCGAATTTGCCTTTTGCCTCGACCTGATGTGGGAGGATCTTCTTCAATACCTGCTGCCCTACTTCAAACTTCCTGGGGCGCACCTTCTTATTATATGTTCTTGCCATTCTCTTCTGGTACAGCTGACCATGGCACACTGCTGCCAATCTTTTCTCATCTATCAGGCTCAACTGTTCCAATCGAGCTTTGACCCATTCATCATCATTAATCCCGGCTTCAGCGACAATTCGGAGGGACGAAATTTCGACCTCCGCTGGTATTACGGCCTCAGTTCCATACACCAACAAATAAGGAGTTGTGCCTATGGAAGTTCGGACGGTAGTGCGGTAACCCAACAAAGCAAAGGGTAATCTCTCGTGCCATTGTCTGGACCCTTCCACCATTTTTCGCAGTATCTTCTTGATATTCTTATTGGCTGCTTCGACTGCTCCATTCGCCTTGGGACGATATGGGGTGGAATTGCGGTGTGTAATCTTGAATTGTTGGCATACCTCTCTCATCAAGCTGCTATTAAGATTCGCACCGTTATCCGTGATGATTACTTTTGGGATCCCAAATCTGCAGATGATATGGGAGTGAACAAAGTCCACCACTGCCTTCTTGGTTACTGATTTGAAGGTTTTAGCCTCAACCCATTTGGTGAAGTAATCAATGGTCACTAGAATGAACCTATGACCGTTGGATGCTGCCGGCTCGATGGGCCCAATGACATCCATGCCCCATGCCACAAACGGCCAGGGTGCTGACATCGTATGTAACTCTGTTGGCGGAGAATGAATCAAATCTCCATGTATCTGGCACTGATGGCATTTCCTCACAAAAGTGATACAGTCGTGTTCCATGGTGAGCCAATAACACCCTGTTCGAAGGATCTTTCTTGCCAATACATATCCGCTCATGTGTGGCCCACAAACTCCAGCATGTACCTCTGCCATAACCGTCGTTGCTTGACTGGCATCTATGCATCTCAACAATCCCAAATCCGGGGTTCTTTTGTACAATACTCCTCCACTGAGGAAGAAACCATTCGACAAACGCCGAAGGGCTCTTTTTTGGTCTCTAGAGGCATGTTCTGGATATATCCCCATTCTGAGGTATTCCTTGATATCATGAAACCAGGGTTCGCCATCTGCTTCTTCTTCTATGGCATTGCAGTAGGCGTGCTGATCACGGACCTGGATGTGTAGAGGAACAACATACATTTTGTCAGGGTGGTGCAGCATTGATGCTAAGGTGGCCAAGGCATCCGCAACCTCATTGTGAACTCTCGGGATGTGTTTGAACTTCACCGATCGAAATTGCTTGCTCAGATCATGCAAGCATTGTCGGTATGGTATGAGCTTTAGATCTCGTGTTTCCCATTCACCCTGAATTTGATGTACCAAGAGGTCCGAGTCTCCCAAGACCAAGACGTCTTGGACATCCATGTCAGCAGCCAAGCGCAGACCCAGAATGCAAGCCTCATACTCGGCCATATTGTTGGTGCAATAGAAGCGTAGTTGAGCCGTAACAGGATAATGCCGTCCTGTTTCAGAAATGAGTACTGCTCCTATTCCAACCCCTTTTGCGTTTGCAGCTCCATCGAAGAAAAGCTTCCAACCCGGTTCCTCAGGTAATTCCAACTCATTCGTATGCATCACCTCTTCGTCAGGAAAATACGTTCTTAAGGGCTCGTATTTTTCATCAACGGGATTCTCTGCCAAATGGTCTGCCAGCGCCTGGGCTTTCATGGCCGTCCTCGTCACATAGATGATATCAAACTCTGTGAGCAGAATTTGCCATTTTGCCAACCTTCCCGTGGGCATAGGTTTCTGAAAGATATACTTCAATGGGTCCAAGCGGGATATGAGATAAGTAGTATACGAAGACAGGTAGTGTTTCAACTTCTGAGCTACCCAAGTTAGGGCGCAACATGTTTTCTCGAGTTGAGTGTACTTGACCTCATGTACTGTGAATTTCTTGCTAAGATAGTAGATGGCTTGCTCCTTCCTTCCTGTGTCATCATGTTGCCCCAACACACAACCAAATGAATTTTCCAAGACCGTCAGGTAAAGAATTAGGGGCTTCCCGGGCTTAGGCGGGACCAATACGGGTGGATTAGACAGATACCCTTTGATTTGGTCGAAAGCCTCCTGACACTCTGCCGTCCAACCTACTGCAGCATCCTTTCTCAGCAGCCGAAATATGGGCTCACAAGTTGCTGTGAGTTGAGCGATGAACCTGCTGATGTAATTGAGTCTACCCAGCAAACTCATTACCTCTGTTTTGTTCCTTGGCGGTGGCAAATCTCGGATGGATTCAATTTTGGATGGGTCTAACTCAATCCCCCGTCGACTGACGATGAATCCTAGCAACTTTCCTGATGGAACCCCGAATGCGCATTTGGCCGGGTTAAGCTTGATATCATACCTCCGGAGTCTTTGGAAAAATCTCCTTAGGTCTGCCACATGGTCCTCCTGACGCCAAGATTTGATGATCACATCATCGACGTACACCTCTATTTCTTTGTGTATCATGTCATGAAATACAGCAGTCATTGCTCGCATGTATGTTGCCCCGGCGTTCTTCAGTCCGAACGGCATTACCCGATAGCAGTAAGTTCCCTATGGCGTAATAAACGCTGTTTTTTCCGCATCTTCTTCGTCCATTAGGATTTGATGATAACCCGCATAGCAATCCACAAAGGATCCGATCTCGCGCCCATCGCAATTATCGATCAGGATATGAATATTGGGTAGCGGAAAATTGTCCTTGGGACTTGCTTTGTTGAGGTTGCGGTAGTCGACGCACACCCTGATTTTTCCATCCTTCTTTGGGACTGGTACCACATTGGCCAACCACTCGGGATATCGAGTGACCCGAATGACCTTCGCTTGCAACTGCTTAATCACTTCTTCTTTGATCTTTACACTCATTTCTGTTTTAAATTTCCTTAGTTTTTGCTTGACCGGAGGGTATGCCGGGTCAGTGGGCAATTTGTGAACCACTAAATTGGTGCTTAATCCAGGCATATCGTCATATGACCATGCAAAAACATCTTTGAATTCCATGAGGGTTTTGATCAATTCTTCTCTGACATTCGGCTCAATGTGGATGCTAATTTTGGTCTCTTGGACGTTATCAGCGTCTCCTAGATTCACAGCCTCAGTGTCATTCAGGTTAGGCTTGGGTTTCTCTTCAAATTGGCACTGTTCTCGGTTTATCTCTTCGAAGGCTTCCCCTTCGTCACATTCAGATTCATCGTCACAAACGACCTCTTGCATCATTGAGTCGGTTTCAGATTGATTTATTAGACTAGGTCGAAGATCCGCTGTGCATGCCATGTCATTAGAACCAGTAAAAAGAGAACTGTTCAGAAAGAAAAAGAACAAAACAAAATTAAAATGGGACAAAAGAAAAGAACTTTATTAAACTTGCGGGATAAAAGGGTTCACACTTTTACAAAACGAAAGTAAAATTTGGATTACACCCTTGAATAATCCGGACAAAACAAAACACACAAAACATAAATCAAAGCCTACTACCAAGACTCCCCTCGGACAGGAAGAGGAGTAACCGTCCAATTGTTGGTCTTGGCCTCAGGCCCCACAAACTGTATCTCTGCTCTGCTGGACCCTTCTCCAGCCTCCACCACACTGACATCCACGAATAGCCTCTCAAAACTCTGATTCAGGTCTTCATTTATACCGATCAAAGGTCCTAGAATCTTTGGGACCGGTGACACCTTGGCACTTGCTTTGACAAAAGACCTTGAGAGACGTGGCACTGGTTTAGGCAGAAACCAAACCCTCTTCTTCATTTTTCGCGCTTGCTTCCTATCTGCTGCGGTTGGTTTGAACCCCAATCCAAAAGTTTCCAGATTTTTAGGAAGGGAGACAGGTTGGAAAATCCCTTGAAGCTCGACTCCCAGGCCTTTTCCTGGCACAAATCCATTACCCAGCATTTCTGAGACCATCATGACTGTTGCGGCAGCTACCCTAGGGTGCGGGATGATTTCTCCTTCAGAAATTTTGTTGGCCGACCCTGTATCGAAAATCTGGTAGACCCAAGGACCTTTGTCATCAGCGGTCTCTATGAAAGGTACAATGGTTCCGCCCATGGTGCACGTTGTATCCTCGCCGTGTAACACGACCTCTTGTCTTTCCCACTCGAACTTCACCATCTGATGTAGGGTGGAAGGCACCGCTTTGGCTGCATGAATCCAGGGTCGTCCCAACAGCAGGTTATAAGATACTGTGGCGTCCAACACCTGGAATTCCATGGTAAACAGGATTGGACCCATGGTCAGTTCGAGTACAACATCCCCTACAGTGGCTATTCTGTTTCCGTCAAACCCTCGGACACAGATGCTATTCTTGCGGATTCTTCCGCGGTCGATCTTTAACTGGTCCAGAGTGGATAATGGACAAATATTGGCGCTTGAGCCGTTATCCACCAATACTCGAGTTACCACCGAGTCTTCACATTTGACAGCTAGGTATAGAGCTTTGTTATGCTCCGTACCTTCCACCGGCAGGTCATCATCTGAGAATGTTACCCTGTTCACCTCGAAAATCTTGCTGGCAATGGTTTCCAGGTGGTTTACAGAAATCTCACTGGGTACATGAGCTTCGTTCAATATCTTCAACAGGGCCCGACGATGCTCCTCAGAATGGATCAGTAACGACAACAGTGAGATCTGGGCCGGTGTTTTTCTCAGCTGTTCGACCACAGAATAGTCCTGTACTTTCATCTTCCTCAGGAACTCTTCAGCCTCTTCTTCGGACACAGGTTTCTTGGTTGCAACTGGGTTGGTTCTTCTTAGCTCCACCGGAGCAAAACATCGACCTGATCGAGTCAGCCCTTGCGCTTCACAACTAACTTCTTCCACCTGTTTTCCTTTGTACATCACCACCGCCTTTTCATATTTCCAAGGCACAGCCCTGCTGTCAATCATCGGCAGCTGGACCACAGGCTTTATGGTCACCCGTTCTCTACATACCCCTTTCAACACGACCGCCGGTGTGGGCGGGATCCCTGGTATTACCAACTTGCTTGGCTCGGGTTTGCTTGTTATGGCGGACGGGCTCTTCCCCAATATTACCACCGGCTTGACGCCTTCTCCCTGCGACTGCACACTCGTTCCTCCATTGGTTGAGACTTCTTTCGGGGCGTCTTGGATCATCATCACTGTCTGTGAGGGTTTTCTCAACTCTCCTCCCTCACACACCAACTCAATCATGTGAGTTTCGTGGTGCGCTGGCAGTGGGTTTTGGTTGATGTTAGGAGCTTCTGGTGTCTGGACCTCGATCTTATTGGTGTCGATAAGATCCTGTATGGCATGCCTTAACTTCCAACACTTCTCGGTGTCATGCCCGAGCATCCCTGAGCAGTATTCACAACTTATTGATCGATCCAAATTCTGAGGTGGGGGATTTGGTTCTCGAGTCTGGACAGGACTAACCAAACCCAATTGCCTCAGCTTGTGGAACAAAGCGGTGTAGGTTTCTCCCAACTCCGTGAAAGTTCTCTGCTTCCGCAACCTGTCATTCCTAGCATCTGGATTTCCCCGGAAGCCTGCCCCTGAAGGGTTTCTATACGCCCTCGGTGGAGGATAGGTGTTTTGTGGTGGTGCATATATGTTCTGGGGAGCCGGCGCGCGCCATTGTGGGCGAACCGGAGGCTGAGTGTATGCTTGGGCCTGGTGTACGGAACAATGTGGTTCTCGAGGCGGATAGAAATTTTGTGGTGGGTTGTATGGGTAGTTTGACCTGTGAGGTCTGGGTTGGTTGTAGTGCGGCCTGCCAGCCCTGGACCAACTGCCTGCCTCGATCGTGGCAACCTCTTCTTTCTTTCTTCTCAGCGCACCTCCCGTGCCGCTTTGAATAGCCTGGGTTGTGGCTTTGAGTGCCGAATAGTTCAAGATTTTGTCAGACCTCAGACCCTCTTCTATCATGACCCCTATCTTGACCACCTCGTTGAAAGATTTTCCAACTGTTGTCACCAAGTGACCAAAATAGGTTGGATCCAGTGTCTGCAAGAAATAGTCCACCATCTCTCCCTCTCTCATGGGAGGATCGACTCTAGCTGCTTGCTCTCTCCAGCGGAACCCGAACTCGCGAAAACTTTCCCCGGGTTTCTTCCCAGTTCTCAATAATGTGAGACGGTCAGGGACTATCTCGAGATTGTACTGGAAATGACCTGCAAAAGCCTGCGCCAGATCATCCCACGTGTACCACCTGCTGGAATCCTGCCTGGTATACCATTCTAGTGCAGATCCGCTCAGACTTTGGCCGAAATAAGCTATCAGCAGCTCATCCTTGCCGCCTGCCCCCCTCATTTTGCTACAGAATCCCCGCAAATGTGCCATGGGATCACCGTGCCCTTCATATAAATCAAACTTAGGCATCTTGAACCCAGCCGGGAGTTGGACGTCTGGGAAAGGGCACAGATCTTTGTATGCTACGCTGACTTGATTGCCCAGCCCGTGCAAGTTCCTGAAGGACTGCTCCAGGCTTTTGAACTTTCTCAATACTTCATCCTGTTCAGGGGCCTTAGCCGGCTTCTCAATCTCTGCCGGCACTTCCAAATGTGGATTGTAAGCCTGTGGTTCGGGGGCATGAAACGTAGGCTCGGGGGGGTAGTATTGTGTATCGTGAGCCTGAAACAATGGCTCACTGGTCGTTCTTTGCAAAGGGGCTGATGTTGGTCCCACAAAAATGGGAATATTGGGTGTTGGGAGAGGTTGATGGGGTGGTGGAGCTTGGGAATCATGAGGGCTTCTTTCTTGATGATAAAGGGGATTTGGGCGGCTTGTGGAAGGGCCAGAGTGAGGGTATTCCGGCATGTGCCCCAGTGTTTCAGGGCTCTTTTGTGTTTTGGCTATGGCTAGCTGCATTGCATTCATCTCTAGTCCCATCCTTTCAATCTTTTCCATCGCTTCTTTTAGCAACTGGCTCATCGGCCTCTCTTCCTCATTACTATTCTCTGAAGTAGTCATGCTTGTTGCTATCGGTCCTTTGGATCTGGTTTGATAGGAGTGTGTTGCCAGAGTTCTTTAACAACTAACTTGTCTGGATCAGACAACAACAAACTTTGTTAGCGTTAGAGTTTAACAGATTTAATCTTAACACATAGAGGATGCAATGCTCCTAGGCAGTTAACCGTTTCTACATGCTTTGCTTTAAACAACATGCGTCATCCCGGTTTGCTCATTTATCCCCTTTTCTTGTTTTTTTTTTATTTTTTTATTTTCCCCCTTTTTTATTTTTATATTTTCTTTTCCTTCTTCATTAAAAGCGGTCGAATCTTATGGGGATTGCCTACGTATCACGTCCCCGCGCGAATCAGACCAGGCGTAGTTCTGCCTTAAAGTAAAGAAACACAAAATTCTTGTGAAATCGTTAAATTCATTCTCAAAATTTTGCTATTACAAATTACTTCAAGCAAGGAATAGCAATAGTACAGACTCCACAGTTCTTAACCCGTTTTGACTAAAAGAAAAGAAAACAACATATGGAAAAGCAACAAAGCCAAATAAACAAGACTCAACCAAAGATTAATTTTCCAACTTAGGGGCCCGCGAGGCATCATTCGGCCTTTCCGCGGCCCTTGGTGTGAGGTCCCTCTGCAGGCTTTTCAACTCATTCATGATTCGGTGGACGCAACCCATGATGGAAACAAGGAGGGTCTTCCGAGGCATTTGCTCGCATGCCAGGCATCTCATGTAGATGTAATGCCCAATCTCGTCGATCCTTCCTCGAATGTTGTCCCTTTCTGCGAACAAATGCCTTATCTGTCGGTTCTTCAATCCCAGTGTTTGCGCACTGTTGGCAAGCTGATCCTGGAACATCTCCATTTGTCTTTCCATTCTGGCCATTGCATCGTAACATCGTCTTCTGTCAGCTTGGGCATCTCGTGTTTGCTTGAAGATCCTCTCTTGAAGAGAGGAATTCGTTTCCCTTAATGTCCCGATGCTCAGTTCATAATCCCTTATGACTTGTTGCAGGCGCTGCCTCCGGGCCATTGTACCCTTTGCCCACTTGGTCCGCAATCTTGCTGTGCTAGCCTTGGCTCTTTCCAAATCTTCCTGGCATTCCGCAACCTGATCCTTTAACCCCGCTATCAATCTTTTATCCGCCCGGCTTCTCAGCTGGTTATCAGCCTCCTTTTTCATCCTCCGGATCTGAGCTTTGAGGATCTCGCCTTCTCTGATTAATCTGTTCTTTTCTCCCTTGTGGGCAGCAGACTGTAATTGGCATTCAAACCTCATATCCTGAACTTGTTGCTTCAGTTTGCCTGTTTCGGCAAGATATTCCCGCTCTTTGGCCAACCAGCCCCACTGCTCTTGTGAAGATTTGGCAAATTCTTGCAGGTGAGGTCTTTTGGTCGGCCTTCCAGATGATGTCTCCCCTTTGTACCAGGCCTGATACCCGGGCGAAACTTCCCCTTTTGCCCGATTCATTACACAAGTATTTGCTTCTAAGTATTGACATTGGCTCCAAATTTGACGAACCCTTGCTTCAGGAAACTGGCCGTCGGGACTGATCTCGATTACCTGGATGCTCAGATCCTCGTCTTTCGGCACTATCTGATACCTCCCAAGTTGCCTTAAAACCCGATGCGGCGCGTATGGTTGAATGCTCTTAAGTCCCATTAAGAGAAAATGGGGCCTGGCTGCTGGCATGTATATGACTTCGTCGATCGGTAACCATCCTAGCGCCCACTGTATTTGACTGGCGTTGAGGGTATGGAAATATGAGGTCCATGCTGTGACTCCTTCCGGTAGGTAGGTCTCATTAACTCTGGTATAGAACTCCTCTATGCAGGTCTTTTCAGCGGATCCATGGCTCAGAAACTGGGCTCGGTGACATAGGTGTTCGGTCATCCACATTTGCAACAACAAATTGCAACCCTCGAAAAAGCTTCCTCCGGCTTTGCAAGACGTGAGAGCCCGGAACATATCAGATACTATCATGGGCGCCAACGTACTATCTCTCTGTGTGAGCAACGTACTGACGACCCCTGCTATCTTTATGTCAATATTCCCGTCTTTTCTTGGGAATACTAGTAGTCCTAAGAAAGTTATCATGAAAGCAATCCGTCTATGTTCTTCCCACTTTTGACGATTACTTTTGCTGCACAACTGGTTTTCTGGCTTGTCGAATCCTCCTATGTGACCATATCTTTGATATATGAAACTCATGCTGCAAAAACCTTTTGCCAAGTCAGGGTTATGAATTGTTCTGACTATTTTTAAGGAGTCCAGAAACCGGTGTATTGCTACAGCTCTTGGAGCAATCAGATATTTGTGCCTCAAAGGAGTCTCAGCGCTGCCGATATACCCTGCTATTTCTTCTAAAGTTGGGGTAAGTTCAAAATCCGAGAAATGGAAGACATTGTGCGCAGGATCCCAGTGGGGGACTAGTGCCCTTATGATATCTCCTCGTGGCCTGATATCCAACAAACTCGTGAGGCCTTTCAGATACTTCTTGATTTCGTCATGCCCTTCTTTGCCTAAATCATTCCACCAGAGCCGCAATTGGAGGGGGATTTTATTCATGATTGAAAAGGGTTCATTTGGAGTCGTGCTCATTCTGCACATTTATTAATAAGATTTTAACAAACGACACTTATTCTGATAAAAAACAAAAATATATGCGATTTTTCTCAAAAGGATTTCTGAACACGACCTCTCAGCACTTCATGAACGAAGATTTTTAAGGTTGTGTGAGGAAAAAAACGAGGTGGCCGTCTGTACCAAGGCACCCTTCCGGAGTTCCTTTCGGGAACATTTGGCCATTTTTGACATAAGCGGCATCACCCGGACTTGTTTATGACTCTTTTATCATTTTTCAAAAATAGAAAATTCAACATTGCAAACACGACCTTTCAATGCCTCGGGGACGAAGATTTTTAAGGCTATGTGGGTCGACTGGACCAAGTCTTAAAAATGACCCAAAGGTGGCTGTTTATGCAAAGTCAGTCTTCCAGCGTCCCATTCGGGAACATTCGGCTATTTATGACAAAACAACATCACCAAAATTAAAATTTGACATATACTTTTTGTTATTTATTTATTTTTGGCTTTTTTTAGCAAAAGGTGGGGTTGGACCCGATGAGGGTTGCCTACGTATCTCACATCCGGTGAGAATCAAACCCGCATAGTTCGGGCTGATCATGAATAAGTAAATGAACTAACATTTTTTTTTAATTATTATCATCTTTGTGAAAGAACTACTTTAAAAGAAGAAAGGAAGTATTGATTTTCTTTTTAAAAGAAAGACTTCTAAGATATATTTTTGAATTTTCATTTGTTTTTTTTTCTCTTATTCTAAAAAGAAAATATTTTTGGAATTCTACTTTTAATAAAAGAAATGCTTCTAAAAAAAATATTTTTGAATTTTGAATTTTCTTTTCAATATTTAAAGAAGAGGGAAAATATTTTCGGATTCTTTTTATTATATATATATACGTTTTTTTTTAATAATTAAAAAAAACTTTCTAAAGAAGTCAATAACGGAAAATATTTTTGGATTTTTGTTTCGAAAACTGGGAGTCTAAAAGAACTTTTCTAGACTTTGCAAGACAAACATTTTCGCAACAAATAAAGATATATATACATTTTAGGAAATAATGAAAAACCTTTGGATTTTATATATATATATATATATATATATATATATATATATATATATATATATATATATTTGCAACTAATAACAAACTAATTTTTTTTAAAAAAACAAACTACTTTATTATTTTTTATTTTTATTTTGGCATTTTCATAAACAAATAAATGAATAAAAACCCATTTCAAAACAAGACTCTTTTTTTATTTTCATTTTTATGGCAAGACAAACTATTTTTTTCTAATTTGTTTTTTTTTTGAAAAACAAGGCAAAGCCACTACTCTTTTTTTTTTTATTTTTACCTTGCTTTTAATAAAACAAACTAATAAGACACTTTTTCATTTTCTCAAAATTTCGGCAGAGTTTTGACAGTATTTGTGTATTAGGTTTTTTTCAAAAATAAACAATCAATTCCCTAACCGCTATTTCTTTTTTTTTCAATTTCACAATATTCAAAATATTCAAACACCGGTCAGCGAGACAAAATAAATGCACGGAAAACAAATAGGATGCCTCAGGATGGTCTATTATTTTCAGGTTGCTTGTCCTAGACGGACCCAACCCCTGTGTTGAGTCCCCTAAGTCAAATGCACATGATGCAAACAAACGTTCCTACTAGGGATCCGGCATGAAGTCACGTTATTCTATGTTCAAAACCTGGGTCGGTGTTCTAGACAGTGTACCCGAGCGGACAACTCGAGCTGAGGAAGGAGCTCCTTTCCGGGAACCAAAAGGCCAGCCGGCTTAGAAACTTTCCGAGCCTCTTTTATTCAGGGTATGACACTAACAGAATAGGGAGTCTCAACCAGTAAGCACATCCCCGGAGGTAAGAAGAGAAAGGTTTCGGCACAATTTATATACAGTTCAAATAATATTAAAGCGGTAAAAGCATCACTTAGCACATTGAGCCCAAACATATAATAAAATCAGATAATAAATAAAGCCAAATAATAACAATTATTCTAAGCTCGAATTCTTAACCCTGAACCAGTGGTTCTGGGTAAAGAAATCCCCAGCAGAGTCACCAGAGCTGTCACACCTCCTTTTTCCGCACCCGAGAGGGTACAAGGGAGTTTTTTCCAATTAAAGGACAATCGAAACGGGATTTATTTATTTATTTCAGAGTCGCCACTTGGGAGATTTAGGGTGTCCCAAGTCACCAATTTTAATCCCGAATCGAGGAAAAGAATGACTCCATATTACAGTCTGCGTACCAGAAATCTAGATAAGGAATTCTGTTAACCCGGGAGAAGGTGTTAGGCATTCCCGAGTTCCGTGGTTCTAGCACGGTCGCTCAACTGTTATATTCGGCTTGATTATCTGATTTTATACAAGTGTGAACTTATGTGCAAAATTTAACTTTTAACCGCTTTTATCATTTACTGTTTTTATCAAGAATTGCAACGTTGTGAAAATGTATCTCGAACCGCGTTACAATCAATGTACCCGTGGTCGTCGACACACTTTGACTCCGTTGAGATTTGGATTTGGGTCACATCAATGTGCACCCGAGTTTAAGGAAATTAAATTATTAAAGGCGCGCCTAAAGCGTCCCTTTTATTTGGCGAGGCTCGCCTCATTTTATTATTATTATTTTTTAAAATAATTTACAACGTTATGGAAATGCGTCTCAGACCACGTCACAATCAATGTACCCGTGATTAGAAACACATTTCGACTCCGTTGAGACTTGGATTTGGGTCACATAAATGTGCACCCGAGTTAAGAAGGTAACATTATTAAATACGCGCTTAAAGCAACTAGCGTATTGTTATTTTGGGAAAGGCCGTGAAATTCGCTAAGCGGCCTGTCCCGAATTCTAAGAATTTTAATAGGGTTCCTATTATTCCTAACTTTGCTAACGTATTGTTATTGTTATTAAACCCAACTTCCATTACTAACAAATGAGAAATAAGGTTTAAACGCTAGTAGTCATGATTTTTTTTCATTCAGACGTTCACGTACCCATTACAACGAGAATACATAATATATGCGAGCACATATGTTCGCAACAAATCATCGGATGTCAAATTGTTCCCTTAATAAACACAAATATATGCATAGAAGTAGACATTCTCGTACAAAAAACTTAAGTTCACAATATGTTCTCACATTTACTTTAAGCATATGCAGTAACTAATCATAAGATGAACATTTTTAACAAAAGCGACGGAAATTGCATTGTTGACATTCATCTTAAACCATAATATGCGAATCGAACGCAATGAAACAAAGGACGAAGAACACTAACCTTCGAACCTTGACAATCCTAGAACGACAAACAGTGCCTCCTACGGGACTCGAACCTGACCTTACTCGACAAGGAACAATGACGAAACCTCGGACAAACACCTCGAACCGGACCTCGACTCAGCTTTTGGACTTTGGACTGGAACTGACTTCAACACAAGGTCGGGCAACTCACCTCCATGAACTCCGGTTCAGCTAGTGGGCGTGAGGATGAGGGAAACAGCCGCAGGGCTGCTTGGCGTGAAGCTGATGGATTGTTTGGTCGACGACTGTGGGGTTGACGGGCAGTGTTTACTGGATAGAGGCGTCGCTGGACATGGGGGCGACGAACAGCAATGTCGTCGGAGCAGTGGTCGAGGACTGAGCTGGTGGTTTGGACAGTAGGGTTGAGGGGTTTTTGGACGTGAGGCTGGTGGCGGGCTTTGTTGAGGGTGGTGGTTGAGCTTGGGAAGGTGACGGGATGGAGAGGGAGCTGGGCGATGGTGGTTGCTGGTGGGTTTGGACGTGGTGGTTCCGGCGTCGTTGGGTCGTGACTGGTGGTGGTCGCAAGGTGGGTTTGGACGTGGTGGTTCCGGCGTCGTTGGGTCGTGACTGGTGGTGGTCGCAAGGTGGGTTTTGGGTAAGGTTTCCGTTCGTTCTTCTTCTTTTCTCGAGGAAGAAGATGAACAGTGATCGCCAGGTTTAATGGAGGATCGCCGGACTGGTTGGATGGAGCTAGGAGGAGTATGAGTGGTCGCGCAGGCAGTGACGATGATGGAGGTGGGAGCTGTTGGTCGCTAGGTTTTTCTTTTTTTTTCCGTAGGTTTTTCTTTCTTTCTTCTTTATGAAGAAGAAAGATGAACAATAGTTTTCTTCCAAATTTTTCAAAGTGTTCCCATGCTTTTGCCTTTGTCCGTGTTTTGTAATGTTTTGCCAAGAAAAATGAGCCCCACGCGTGGTGGGGTTCAAGGTTTATGTCCCCCACGCGTGGTGGGGTTCCCCATGTGTCCTGGACACGGTTTATTATGGGTTAGGTCCGAAATTAGGCCTAAAACCGGGTAGTTTGAACCCGAATATTATTCTTTTGCCCGGACCCGAGAAATAGGAACACGTTGCTTAACTAGTCCTATGTAAGCAAAATAACTACCAAAAATAAGACTAGTATTTAAACAAATATTTTTTCAAGATTTAAAATAGCTACAAAATATTAATAAAACTATTTTTGTAATTTTCCTTTTTTAAATATTAAGATAAAATATGAAGCAATATTTTTTGTATTTTTCAAAGTTAAAATGACTATAGAATATTAATAAAACTATTTTTTTTTGTAATTTTCGTTTTTTAATAAAGACAAAAATATAAAGTAATATTTTTTGTATTTTTCCAAAATTAAAACGACTACAAAACATTAATCGAATTATATTTTTTTGTAATTTTCGAATTTATATAAAGTACCAAAATAAAGTACAATTTTTGTATTTTTCAAGTTTATGAGAAATACATAAACTAAAATTTATATATATATTTTGGGATTTGCTTTTTCTTTTTTGCAACGAAATAAAGTAAAATAGTTAAAATGGCTATATTAGACCCAATTTCATATTTATGCTAAAGAAAATGTGAAAATCCTCGGGGAGGGTCAAAAATCACGTGCTTACATACGCTACACTTAAGGGTACCTTTATCCACCTCAATTTCATGAGCATTGCAGCATCCAGATACATCAGTATTGACAATAATGTGAATGAGATTACATAATGGATATCGTCCCATGCAATTACAGGTTTAAGATGCAGAATCTAAACTATATGACTTAACCAAACAAATCGTTCTTCCAGTTTCATGATAATTCCAATTTGAACACAGCAGTAAAAGCTCACTTGTTCAAGCTAAAACTCGACTCGTCAGTATAACACATTAAAGTAAAGGAACAAATCAAAGTAACATTATTGAGTCAACAAAATAAGTTAATTGTTATGCTTGAAAGTCTGCTTCTCATTTCATTCCCCAAGTTCACTTCACAAACATTGAGGCTCAAAAGTATGTACGTGGATGTTGAAAGAGCAAAGACAAAGAGATGAAGAATCAATAGCCAACAACAAAATAGAGCCCAACAACAGGAAGACAACCAACAATACTAAACCCAGAAAACAACCAATAGAACAGTAAGAAGCAGTAAACCAGAACTTAATCTTCAAGCCATCCTCAATTCATTTCTCAAATCAGATTACAACTATGGAATTTTTGGAGAATTTTGACTAGCACAAGAGGAATCAGAAATCCAAAACCAAAAGCAGAATTTCTTGCAGTTTTCAACAGGGAATGCAAAATTTCAGAAAAATTTCTAAAACAATCAGCCGTTTCAGCTTTTCAGGGGTTTTTTCCTCTCAAAGTCTGACTTGAATATCAAGTAATGATACCTTTATAGGCAAGGCATTAGGGCTGTTGAAAGATATCATTCTTTGCACTTTGCCCCCTTTTGAATTTTCATTATAGCTCAGATGCCCTTAATTTGGCTATCAAAATTTCAAAACAGCCCCAACCCAGCTTCCTATAAGCTTCTCAATCTGTTACAACAATATTCCCTACCATAGAATCCCTAAACTACCCTCTACACCCCTGTTAATTACCCTTCTAGCCAAACAAAACCTAGGTCTAATTGGACCAAGTTAATGGGTCCAAATAAACCCAATTCAGTTCACTTCCGGCTATTCAATCCTTATGAGCCCAAACAAACGAATAGCCCAATTAAAGACTGAAATACCCAAAGCAAGCAAACATTTCAACAATTAAAATCTAGCCTAAATAGTTTGTTAACTAGAATTAACTAAGTTAGTAAACTAAGTTAATTAACGGCTAATTATACTGATTAAAATAAAAGTGTCGGACTAATCATGCACGAACAAATTACCCCGGAACAAATAAAAAGAGACACGAAGAAGAGAAGAAACAGAGCAGTAGAAAAGAACAATGAAGAAAAGGTTAAACCAAAGAAAGAAAAGAAAATACCTAAAAAAAATCTGGTATCTGAAAGAGGGGACCTGGATCTTCAATTTTTTAATTTTCCGGTCAATTTTGATGTTAATTGTATGCTCTTACAAAAAGCACACGACTAAAATCAGATTAGTCCCAAAATTGCGACAAAATCTTGGCTTGGGATTTTTATGCTCATCTTCGATCTAATATTTGAGAAACTCTAGAAAGATTCGAAGGGAACTGACCCGGGATTTGGGAAGAGGGGGTCGTGGTGGTTCTGTGGTGTATTTTTGGAGTCGATTGGGTAAACTAGGGTTCGGGTCCGATCTTTGATCTAATATTCGAAGGGTTTGGCTGAGATTCGAGGGAAACAGTTTGGGGTTTTGGAATGGGAAGGTGTAGAGGAGTCAGGGGTGTAAATTTGGTGGTGTTTGGATGCCGGCCGCTTCCATAGGCGATTTCCGACGAGCGGCAGGCGGTGGTTTAGGGCGGGGCTAAAGGGAGATGAGAGACGAGACGGGGTAGGGGGCGACAGATTTGGACATATATATATCAACAAGACCCCTAGTTCCCAGCCGTTGGATCTAAAGGAACTCAACGACTGGGATTCACGCTTATCAAAACGGGGTCGTTTAGTTTAAATGGGGGGAAACCGGATGAGGGACGGGTCTGGGCCGGGTTTTGACTGGTTTTCGGGGTGAAATGGTTTGGGCCCGGGGTTTGCAGCCCAAACCAGCCTTTATTTCCTTTTCATTTGTTTTCTTTTCATTCTTTTTTCATTTTCTTTTATTTTCTTTTTAAATTAAAATTAAAAATAATCCTAAATTAATCAAATTATCCTATTACACAAATTAACTCTAAATAACGATTAACACAAATAATTAAAAATCAAATTCAAAGAAAACTACAAAAATTAAAAAATTAAAATTAAAGTGCAAAAATGAACTATATATATATATTTTGATTTTTTTCACTTTTATAAAACCACTAAAATACTAATTAATTCAATAATGCAAAATTAGATCCTAAATGCAAATGCAAGTTATTTTTGTATTTTTCATTAATTAAAAAAAATTAAAAATGTACGGACAAATGCAAACAATTGTCAGAAAATGCCACAAAATCCTCAAAAATTGCAAATAATGAAAAGAAGTTATTTTGTTTTGAATTTATGAGAGTAATTCATATATAGGGCAAAAATCATGTGCTCACAGCTGCCTCTCTTTGCCCGAAAACATGAAGAGTTTTCGTACAAAGATAAAGTGAGCGGATACGAGCGATTTTTGCACGTTTGAATACTCCGTGGGAAGCATTTTTTGAAAGATTTGACCGCACCCTGCTTTCGAGGTTACCTACATATCCTTGGATAAACAGGAATCAGGTCAGTGTAGTTCAGGAATGTTTGGTAATTGGGACTACCATGAAGCTGTGATTTCACTATTGTTGCTGCTACTACTAGTGCTTACTGCATCCCCTTATTACACCACGATAAAATAAAAGAAGCTAGACTATGCTATGATCTATACATTACAAAATCCTATCTGTAACTTCAGTCTTGTTCTTGTGGTTCTTGTTGCCTTGTTGACTTGTACTCTCCTGGTGGAATCCCCTTGTTGCCGCTTTGAATTGTAATCTGAGATGTTTTCTGCTTCTCCAGGTGGATGCTTGACTGCCAACTACACTTTGAGATGTTTTTTCCTTTCTCCGAGTGGACACTTGATTGTTGAACTTGAATGTATTTTCTGCTCTCCAGGCGGGTTCCTGATTGCTGAACTTGAAATGTATTCCCTGCTTTCCAGGCGGGCTCCTAACTTCTAACTTGAAATGTATTCCCTGCTCTCCAGGCGGGCTCCTAAATTCTAACTTGAAATGTATTCCCTGCTCTCCAGGCGGGCTCCTGACTTCTAACTTTGAAACGTATTCCCTGCTTTCCAGGCGGCCTCCTGACTTCTAACCTTGAAATGTATTCCCTTCTCTCCAGGCGGGCTCCTAACTTCTAACTTGAAATGTATTCCCTGCTTTCCAGGCGGGTTCCTGACTTCTAACCTTGAAATGTATTCCCTGCTCTCCAGGCGGGCTCCTGACTGCTGACTTGAATGTATTCCCTGCTCTCCAGGCGAGCTCCTGACTTGAATGTATTCCCTGCTCTCCAGGCAGGCTCCTGACTTCTAACTTGAAATGTACTCCCTGCTCTCCAGGCGGGCTCCTGACTTCTAACTTGAAATGTATTCCCTGCTCTCCAGGCGGGCTCCTGACTTCTAACTTGAAAAGTATTCCCTGCTCTCCAGGCGGGCTCCTGACTTCTTACTTTGAAATGTATTCCTTGCTTTCCAGGCGGCCTCCTGACTTCTAACCTTGAAATGTATTCCCTGCTCTCCAGGCGGGCTCCTGACTTCTAACTTGAAATGTATTCCCTACTTTCCAGGTGGGCTCCTGACTTCTAACCTTGAAATGTATTCCCTGCTCTCCAGGCGGGCTCCTGACTGCTGACTTGAATATATTCCCTGCTCTCCAGGCGGGCTTCTGACTTCAACAACATAGACAAAACAAAGAAAATTTTCTGCCCCAGTTTGGATATCTAGGCACAGATGTGAGGGTAAAACTAAATCGTATCACCAAATATTACTAAGAATTTGAAAGCTAGGTCCCATTATTCAGGGGGTCCTGACAACTCTTAACTAAACGACAATTTTAAATCTACATTATATCTTCTACAGGTGTGATTTCTGCTAAATCTTGCTATCTAAGAGGATCTTTAAACTACTCCCCATTATCTAGGAGGGTCCTGAAAATCAAAGGTCAAATTTTATCTCGAGGGTGACAACTTTCATGGCTGAATTATACTACTCTACAGCAGAGTTTATGCTACATGTTGTTATCTAATCGAAATCTTAAAGCTAAGTCCCATTATTCAAGAGTGTCCTGGAAACTCCTAATTGAATTCTATCTCGAACATGCAAATTTCTAAGCTAACTTATATTCTGTTGGGATACATTTATGCTAGATTATGCTACTTCTAAACTTTAAACTAGGTCCCATTTTCGAGGAGGATCCTGAAAATCAAAAATCAAACCTGTTTGGTGACTGCCTTTCTCCACGGATGGTTTCCCCGAAACAACCGAAATTTCCTGCCCCTGTTTTAATCAAAGAAAAATTTTGTCAGTTTAAAATGTGGTGGTTAGTTGATGGCTTTCTTTGTTGAAGGTCTCTCCGCTGCCTTGTTTTGTTTTGACTGGCTTCCCCGAACCGGCCCTGAACCGCCTAACTTTCCGACTGACTTTCAAAACCCTATGACTCCGGATGACCCGAGTGTTCTATACCTGAACCGTTTTTTCACACCTCTGACCCCTTTAACTGAAACTCTGCATCTCCCATGGAATTGCTAAATCATTTTGCCGATGGAGCTTTCGCTGGCACTTTATCCCACTTTGCATCATGCTATCTTTTGGTATGCTCCGGCCGTGCTTTGCAATCTTGAAGCTGGCAGTGAGCTTTGAAATTCCTTCTTATTTGCTTAAACAGAACTGACATTGGGAACATCTTAGATAAATAAACCCAAAAAAATGAAATGCAATGACTTTCGGAATTAAGGATAAGGAAATCCAAAACTAGAAGGCTATCTAAAGAGGAAAAAGAAAAATGACTTATCTGAGTGGAGCAGCCGGCACCAATGATCATGACACGCATTTTGGATTAATCGGCCCAATCTGTCCAACCAATCAACTTTCGGTTGCCATACTTTTTTGCCCCGAAATTTCCATAACCCGATTTCTTCACCCAAATCCTGACCCTGTTCAACCTGCGGTCCTTGAAAGGTTTTCACCAGTAGACCTCTCTCACTCGTCCATCCGTCAACTCGCTTTTGCCTTAAGGTGCCCATAAGGGTTTTCACCAATAAGACTCTCTCATTTTTTATTTCTCTCAGCTCCCGTCGCCTTATGGTGCCCGTGAGGGTTTTCACCGATAAGACTCTCTCATTTTTTATTTCTTTTCCCTCTTTGGACCAGAGTGTTGCCCCTGATGTGAATCACTGCTACCTGCTCGCCTTGGAATTTCTTGAAGACTGATCAGAAGGTCTTTCTTTGGACTGTAATGTGGGCATTTGGATGGGGTTAGAAAGAAAGGGCATAAAAGGCTCAAAATAACTCATCATGGGTTCAAAATTACAACTTTCGGAACCAGATTTCTTACAACAACCACAAATTCTGCCCCAGTTTCTTGCTTGGGGACTTTTGGATTTTTATTTTGATGGGACTGAACCGTGAGGCTGCCTACGTATCCTTAAAAGGAATCAGGTCGAACGTAGTTCATGTCATATAAATTACTTTATTATTGTGATTTTTCTTTTTCTCTTTCTTTACTCTCTCTTTTGCTTTCTTTTTCCCTTTTGTTGTTTTTCTTCCTCTTTTTTTTTTCTTTTCACTCTTTTCTTTCTCTTTTCATTCTTTCTTTCTCTTTTCATTCTTTTCTTTCTCTTTTCTTTTCTTTCTATTTTTCTCTCCTTCCTTTACTTATCTTTTACGCTTATGTTTCTGATATTTGTTATTGATTCCGAAAGAGGGGTATGAAAGAAAACAAATAAGGCTCAAAAGGGGTAACAAGGGATAAAGTGTTTAGATAGCAGAACAAAATGCCTTCGTCATTTCAATATTCGAGACATGCCAAATACAAACAAGTACAATCAAAGAAAGAAATCATACATAGTATCTCTTGACTGCATTAGAATTGATAGCCATTTCTACACATTTGCCTTCTACATCTGTCAAATACAATGCACCATTGGACAACACTCTAGTTACAATGAACGACCCCTGCCAATTTGGGGCAAATTTTCCTTTTGCTTCAACCTGATAAGGAAGAATGCATTTCAATACTAACTGACCTACTTCAAACTTCCGTGGACGCACCTTCTTATTGTATGCTCTTGCCATTCTTTGTTGATACAACTGGCCATGACACACTACTGCCAGTATCTTCTCATTGATCAAACTCAATTGTTCCAAGCGTGTTTTGACCTACTTATCGTCATCGATCTCAGCCTCCGCGACAATTCGAAGGGATGGAATTTCCACTTCTGCGGGTATCACTGCTTTGGTGCCATACACCAAAAAATAAGGAGTCGCCCCTACTTAAGTATGGACAGTAGTGCGATAACCCAGCAATGCAAACGGCAACTTTTCATGCCACTGCCTAAAACCTTCCACCATTTTTCGAAGTATCTTCTTTATATTCTTGTTGGTTGCCTCAACTGCTCCGTTTGCCTTAGGGTGGTATGAGGTAGACTTGCGATGTGTAATCTTGAACTACTGACATACCTCTTTCATTAGATGACTATTGAGATTAGCCCCATTGTCTATAATGATCACCTTCGGTATCCCGAACTGGCAAATGATATTTGAATGCACAAAATCAACCACCGCCTTCTTGGTTATAGACTTGAATGTTTTAGCCTCTACCCACTTGGTGAAATAATCAATGGCCACCAGAATAAACCTGTGCCCGTTGGACCCTGCTGACTCGATTGGTCTACTGACATCCATTCCCCAAGCAATAAAAGGCCATGGTACAGACATTATATGTAATTCAGATGGTGGAGAATAAATCAAATCTCCATGCACTTGGCACTGATGACATTTACGCACGAAACTGATACAATCTCGCTCCATAGTGAGCCAATAATAACCTACTCGGAGAATCTTCTTTTCCAACACGTACCCACTCATGTGCGGTCCACAAACTCTAGAATGTACTTCGGTCATAATAGGTGTGTCCTGCCTAGCATCTATGCATCTCAGCAGTCCTAGATCTGGAGTCCTTTTGTACAAAACTCCCCCACTGAAGAAAAATCTGCTTACCAAACGACGAATTGTTCTCTTCTGATCACCTGTAGCTTGTATTGGATATACTCCCATCCAGATGTATTCCTTGATATCGTGGAACCACGGTTTGCCATCGAGTTCTTCTTCCACCACGTTACAATAAGCATGCTGATCGCGGACCTGAATATGCAACAGGTCTACATAAGCCTTATCTGGATGATGTAACATTAACGCCAGAGTAGCCAAAGCATTAGCGACCTTATTATGAATCCTCGGAATATGCCTGAACTCTATTGATTGGAAACGCTGACAAAGATCATGCAAACATTGCCAGTACGGTATGAGTTTTAAATCCCTAGTTTCCCATTCTCCTTGAATCTGGTGCACCAGCAGGTCCGAGTCACCCAAGACCAAGACTTCTTGGACACCCATATCCATAGCCATCCTTAAACCCAAAATGCATGCCTCATAATCAGCCATGTTATTAGTACAGTAGAACTAAAGCTGAGCCGTAATAGGGTAGTGTTGCCCTGTTTCAGAAATAAGTACCGCTCCTATCCCAACGCCTTTCATGTTTGCAGCCCCATCAAAGAAAAGTTTCCATCCTGGCTTTTCAATCTGTTCCATTCATCAATGTGCATTACCTCTTCATTAGGGAAGTAAGTCTTCAAAGGCTCATATTCTTCATCTACAGGATTCTCAGCCAAATGGTCGGCCAATGCTTGTGCTTTCATTGCAGTCCTAGTCACATAGATGATGTTAAATTCTGTGAGCAAGATTTGCCACTTTGTGAGCCTCCCTGTGGGCATAGGCTTCTGAATGATATACTTTAACGAATCCAAACGAGAGATGAGGTAAGTAGTGTAAGATGACAAATAATGCTTCAACTTCTGTTCCACCCAAGTGAGGGCGCAACACGTCCTCTCAAGATGAGTGTACTTAACCTCGTAAGTTGTGAACTTCTTGATGAGATAATAAATGGCCAGTTCCTTCCTGCCGGTAATGTCATGCTGGCCCAACACACAACCAAATGAATTGTCCAGGACCGTCAAATACAGAATCAAAGGTCTCCCTGGTTCTGGCGGGGCAAACACAGGTGGGTTTGACAAGTAACCCTTTATCTTATCAAATGCTTCCTGACATTCATCTATCCACTTGACTGCAACATCTTTCTTTTAACAGTTTGAAGATAGGCTCACAAGTTGTCATGAGCTGAGCAATAAACCAGCTGATGTAATTCAATCTCCCCAACATACTCATCACTTCAGTCTTGTTCTTTGGAGGTGGCAATTCCTGGATAGCTTTGATTTTTGACGGGTCTAATTCAATACCTCGTCGACTGACTATGAATCCCAACAACTTTCCCGACGAACACCGAACGTGCATTTTGCAGGATTGAGCTTGAGATTGTACATGCGAAGCCTTTGGAAGAATTTTCTCAGATCTCTAACATGATCAGACTGCTTTCTAGACTTGACAATTACATCATCCACATAAACCTTGATCTCCCTATGTATCATGTCGTGGAATATGGTCGTCATTGCCCTCATGTAGGTTGCCCCAGTATTTTTCAAACAAAATGGCATGACCCGATAGCAGTACGTTCCCTATGGCGTGATGAATGCTGTCTTTTCTACGTCTTCTTCATCCATTAAGATCTGGTGGTAGCCCGCATAACAATCCGCAAAAGAACCAATCTCATGTTTGGCACAATTATCGATCAATATATGGATGTTCGACAGTGGAAAGTTATCCTTGGGACTCGCCTTGTTGAGGTCTCGATAATCAACACACACCCTGGTCTTGCCATCCTTCTTCAGCACAGGCATTATATTGGCTAACCAAGTGGGATACCGAGTGACCCGAATGACCTTTGCATCGAATTGCTTGGTGATCTCTTCCTTGATCTTCACACTTATATCAGTTTTAAATTTCCTCAGATTCTGCTTGACAGGAGGGAATGCCGGATCAGTGGGCAATTTGTGAACAACCAAGTCAGTGCTTAGACCTGGCATATCATCATAGGACCATGCAAAAACATCTTTATACTCGAACAGTGCTGTAATTATCTCCTCTCCGAGTTATGGTTCAAGATGGACACTTATTTTAGTTTCCCGGACATTATCTTGGTCCCCTAAATTGATTGCTTCTGTATCACTTAGGTTAGGCTTGGGTTTTTCTTCAAAATGGCTTAATTCTTTACTGATCTCTTCAAAGGCTTCATCCTCGTCATATTCCGATTCAACATCACATTCTATTTCTTGAATTACTATTTCGGAATTAGATTAGCTTTTAAGACTGGGCCAGAGATTCCGCATGCATGTCATATCATTGAAGCCAGCATAAAAATAACTGTACAAGGAAGAAAAGAAAAAGCAAAAATAAAACTATCAGGGAGAGAGGAAAAGGGAAATTGCATTTCATTGAAATTAAAAGATAACAAGGGTTATACATCCAAACGAACGAAACATATAATCTGAACTAAAACCCTAGAATAATCCAGATAAACTGAAAGAAAATCAAAGCAAACTACCAAAACTCCTTCCTGGTGGGGAGAGGAGTAGCTTCCTAATTGTTAATCTTTGCACTGGGCCCAACAAATTGCACATCCGCCTTGCTAAAACCCTCTCCAGCTTCCACCATATTCACTTCGTCGAATATCCTCTCGAACTTTTCCATCAAATCTCTATCCACATCAACCACCAAACTGGGAACCGTCGTCACTGGGCGCTTTCTGGTACCAGGCCTGGCAAATGATCTGGAAAGACGCGGGACTAGCTTTGGAAGAGCCCATGCTCTCTGTTTTATTTTCCTGGCTCTTCTCACATCCGCAACTGTGGGCTTGAACCCCACACCAAATGTATCCAAGTTTTTGGGAATGGAAATCGGCTGTATGATACCTTGCAGGGATGCAACCAAACCCTTTCCCAGTACAAAACTATTTTTCAATATTTCGCCGGCTACCATGACTGATGCCGCAGCTACCTTGGGAGTTGGAATGCACTTCCCTTCTGGAATTTTCTCTACCAGTACTGTGTCAAAAACCTGATAAACTCATGGCCCCTTGTCGTCTTCAACCTCTATGAGTGGAACAATGGCATCATTGGGAACACACAAATTATCTTCACCGTGTACAATAATTTCTTGTCGATCCCATTCAAACTTGACCATTTGATGCAGAGTAGACGGGACCGCTTTGGCAGCATGAATCCAGCGTCGCCCCAATAGCAGATTGTAAGAAACAGCCACGTCGAGCACCTGGAATTCCATAGTAAATTCAACTGTCCCTATTGTGAGCTCAAGCACTATGTCCCCGACTGAATCTTTCCCTCCACCGTCGAATCCCCGAACGCAGATACTATTCTTGTGAATTCTTTCATCCTCCACCTTCAACTTGTTCAGAGTAGAGAGAGGACAAATGTTCGCACTAGACCCATTGTGAACCAGTACCCGAGTAACCACGGAATCTTTACATTTCACCATCAGATAGAGGGCTCTATTGTGCTCAGTACCCTCCACGGGCAATTCATCGTTAGAAAAAGTGACTCTGTTTACCTCAAATATCTTGTTAGCTATTTTTTCCAAGTGGTTTACTAAGATTTTGTCAGGAACGTGGGCCTCATTCAAGATCTTCATCAAAGCCCGACGGTGCTCGTCTGAATGGATCAATAATGACAATAATGAGATCTGAGCTGGTGCCTTCCTTAATTACTCCACAATGGAATAGTCCTACACTTTCATCTTTCTCAGAAATTCCTCTGCTTCTTCCTCAGTCACAACTTTCTTCACCAACACAGGGTTATCTTTGGAGGTCTTAGCTTTTCTCAACTCTTCGGGGGCAAAGCATCTCCCCGATCGAGTCAAACCATGGGTCTCACACACTTCTTCTTTAACCTCTTTCCCCTTATAAGTTACTATCACTCGTTCATAATTCTACGGGACCGCCTTGCTGCTGACTATCGGTAATTGAGTTACCGGTTTGATAATAACAGGATCTGTGTGGGCACCCTTCACAATTATCACAAGCTTGTTTGTCATTCCTGGCACAACCACTTTCGCTCTTTCATGTTTCCCTGCAACGTCACTTGAAGACCCCTTCTTGATCATCGCAGATGGTTCACTATTTGACCCGTTCAACTTGATCACAAACTTCCACTTGTTGACTTTTTAGATGGCTTGGCTTCACTAGCCCGAATCATCATGACCGTTTGCGAAGGCTTCTTGGGCTCCCCTCCCTTATGCACTATCTCAATCATATTTGTCTCATGATGGGCTGGCAAGGGATTCTGATTGATATTGGGTGCCTCCGGAGCTTGTAGCTCAATCCGATTAGTATCAATGAGCTCTTGAATAGCTGTTTTCAATTTCCAACATTTCTCTGTATCATGACCCAGGGCCCCTGAACAATACTCACAACTTACCGAGCGGTCAAGATTTCTGGGAGGGGGATTCGGCAATTTAGCCTTGATCGGATTCAACATACCCAACTGTCTCAATCTGTGGGATAGACTAGCATATGATTCTCTCAATGGAGTGAAAGTCTTCTGCTTCTGCAACCTCTCATTCTTAAAGGCTTGATTGGGTCGAAAACCTGTTCTAGGAGGATTTCTGTAGGCTTTTGGGGGTGGATAGGTATTCTGTGGAGCTGGGTATGGATTTTGTGGAGCTGGCGCACGCCATTATGCGTGAGCAGGAGGTTGGGTATAGGTTTGTGCGTGATGGACAGAAAAATGGGGATCGGGCGGTGGGTAGTAGTGTTGTGGTGGGCTATATGGAGTGTGGGGGTAAGTTTGTTGATAGGGCCTAGGCTGGTTGTAGTAACGTGGAAGGTTCCTGGATCCGACCCAAGCTCCCGACTCAATTGTTGCAACATCCTCTTTCTTCTTCTTCCCGAGTACACCCCCGGTACCGTTTTGAATGGCCTGGGTGGTCGCTTTGATTGCTGAATAACTCATGATCTTGTTAGACTTGAGTCCCTCCTCAACCATGCCTCCCATTTTTACAACCTCGTTGAAGGACTTGCCCACTGCTGACACTAAGTGACCAAAATAAGTGGGCTCCAAAGCCTGCAAGAAATAATTAACCATCTCACTTTCTTTCATCGAAGGGTCAACCCCTTGCTGCTTGCTCTCTCCAACGGAACCCATATTCTCTGAAACTCTCACCGGGCTTCTTCTCAATTTTTGTCAATGACAGATGGTCTGGGATAATTTCAAGATTGTATTGAAAATGGCAGGCGAAGGCTTGGGCCAAATCGTCCCATATGTACCACCTGCTGTGATCTTGTCTGGTATACCATTCTAATGCCGATCCACTCAAACTTTGGCTGAAATATGCCATCAGCAATTCATCTCTTCCGCCTATTCCTCTCATCTTGCTACAGAATCCTCTTAAGTGTGCTACTGAGTCACCATGCCCATCGTACAGATCAAACTTGGGCATTTTGAACCCTGTGGGTAACTGAACATCTGGGAACAAACATAAATCCTTGTAGGCCACACTTACTTGACCTTTTAACCCCATCATATCTCTGAATGATTGTTCTAAGATTTTGACCTTTCTGATCATCTCCTCGTGTTCGGGATTCTTGGGTGGCTTCTCAGTTTCTGCCGTGAGATCAAGATGAGGGGTGTAAGAATATGATTCTAGAACTTTGAAGGTGGGTTCATAGGGATAATACTGGTTGTCGTGAGTTTGGAACAGAGGTTCACTGGAAGATCGGTGTAATGTAGCAGGTGGAGTTGCCACAAAAACAGGTGTGATTGGTGGGGGAGGGTGCGGGACTTGTCTAGGTGGGGGAGCTTGTGATGTATGAGAAGTGGTGTCGTGGCATTGTTGGTAGAGGGGAAAGGCTGGAGATGAGTTCACAGTGGGAGGTTCTTGAGGTTGAGCCAATGGTGGGATATAAGCAGGGTTGGCGGGATAAACCGGTTGTGGATGCCCCTTTGCCCATGTTTGGTTCATTTCAGCCATTTCTTGCTTTAACTTATACATCTCTTCCCTCATCGCATTAACATCCAATTCTTTCACTTCTTTTGACGAGTCGACAATACCTGTCTCCGGTTCTTGGTTGGCCATATTCAGCCTGTCTTTTGATCGGGTATTGTATGAGTGAGTTTCTAGAATGCCAATCAACTAACCACCTGTCTGGACTCAATACATCAACAACAACCTTGTTAGTGGTTAGGGCTTTAACAAATTGGTAACCGCATATTTGGGGAATGAATGCACCTAAGCAGTTAACCGTTTCTATCATGCATTTGATCGGCTGCTTGCGTCATCCCGACTTTTCCATTTACAACTTCCTTCTTTTTCTCTTTCTTTTCATTTTGGCCTTTGCTCTTCTTTGTTTTATCCTCTCATTTCCCTCTTGTTTTGACATTGCTTCTTTTCTCTTATTTTCTCTCTTTTTCTTTTCTTTTCTCCTGTTTTTCCTCTCTCTTTTTCTTTGGTTATGGTCGAATCCTATGGAGATTGCCTACGTATCATGACCCCGCATGAATCAGACCAAGCGTAGTTCTGAGAGATAAGTGTGAAAGTAAATAAAACATTTTTGGGATTTTCAATTTTCATAAAAAGAAAATTCTTTGATTACAAAGACTCAAAACCAACAGACTCCAAGAGAAACTAACAGACGCTGATGAAAAGACAAAATACAGACTCAAAAATAAACTTATCATACTCCGACAGAAGAAAATGCAGACTCGAAAACACTTGACAGACTCTAGCAGAGAGAGAATACAAACTTACGCAACTGACAGACTCTAACGGAAACGGAAATACAGACTCAAATGAAAAATCATGAATACATCAATGCTCCTGGTGCCCGCAGGACATCATTCGGTCTCGCCGCGGGCCTATATGTAAGATCCCTTTGAAGTCGGTCCAAGTCATTCATTATCTGTTTAACAAATGTCATCATTGCTGCGAAGAAGGTGGTGCGAGTCATATCCTCACAGACTTGGAACTTCACAACAATATAATCGGCGATGTTTCTAATTCTCTCTCTTACGGCACATTTTTCTTGTAACAAATGCCCGATCTACTGGGCCCTGGCTTCCAAAGTTTGCTTGGCCACATGATTCTGCTCCTGAAGCTGTTGCAAATCTATTTCTAATTGTACCAATGCTGTATAACAATGCTCTTTCAGCCTTGAAATCTTTTGCCTGTCTGATCATTTTGTTTTCTGTGGCGATGACCCTTTTCTTTAAACCCGCGACCTCATTGTCGTACTTTTCTTTCAACTGCTTAACCAGGCATGCTCGCTCATCTGCATTTTTAGCCAATTGCTTTCGAACCCTGGCTAGTTCACTTTCTGCCTTGTTCAAATCAAAACCATAGTCGCTCACTTTCTGCCTCAGGTTATTTATGAGTTTTTCATCTTTGGCACTTCGGGCAGGGTTTTCTGCAGCTATTTTCATTTCCTAAATTTAGGCTCGAAGGGCCTCGTTTTATTTGGCTAGCCTTTTCTTTTCTCCTTCGTCTGCTGTAACTTGAAAGCTATTCTCGAAAGAACTGCGTTTGTATGAAGCGAAACCAATCCACAGAGGTAAAACAATCTATTACAAACATATTCAGCTATAGGCTCAAATGAGCCCAAATTGATAGAAGCCAAGCAGTCCATGGCATACGCGCCTGAAATGAGGCTTTTAGCACTTGGACCAACACCAAGCCCAACGTTTGAAACCATACAATGATGCTCAACCCCTTAACATGCAAAAATAATTAGAAAATACGCTACTAGATTGACATTTTGCTTGTGCATTTTTAAAACTAATTATGTCCTAAATAGTCTAACCCAGCATTCTGAGGTTCGATTCTGGGTTTAAACGTATTCAACATGCCATCCAAAATAAATCAATGCATGATTTTACCCTTTTTAAGTAGCCCGAACCATTTCCTTTTCTACTAATAGGATAATGCGTACACTACACTTAAGGGTACCTTCATCCACCTCAATTTCATGAGCATTGTAGTATCCAGATCTAGCAGTATTGACAATAATGTGAATGAGATTACATAATAGATACCGTCCCATGCAATTACAGGTTTAAGATGCAGAATCTAAACTATATGACTTAACCAAACAAATCATTCTTCAAGTTTCATGATAATTCCAATTTGAACACAGCAGTAAAAGCTCACTTGTTCAAGCTAAAACTCGACTCGTCAACGTAACACATTAAAGTAAAAGAACAAATCATAGTAACATTATTGAGTCAACAAAATAAGCTAATTGTTATGCTTGAAAGTCTGCTTCTCATTTCATTCCCCAAGTTCACTTCACAAACATTGAGGCTCAAAAGTATGTACCTGGATGTTGAAAGAGCAAAGACAAAGAGATGAAGAATCAGTAGCCAACAACAGAATAGAGCCCAGCAATAGGAAGACAACCAGCAACACTAAACCCAGAAAACAACCAATAGAACAGTAAGAAGCAGTAAACCATAACTTAATCTTCAAGCCATCCTCAATTCATTTCTCAAATCAGATTACAACTATGGAATTTTTGGAGAATTTTGACTAGCACAAGAGGAATCAGAAATCCAAAACCACAAGCAGAATTTCTTGCAGTTTTCAACAGGGAATGCAAAATTTCAGAAAAATTTCTAAAAAAATCAGTCGTTTCAGCTTTTCAGGGGTTTTCTCCTCTCAAAGTCTGACTTGAATATCAAGTAATGATGTCTTTATAGGCAAGGCATTAGGGCTGTTGAAAGATATCATTCTTTGCACTTTGTCCCTTTTTGAATTTTCATTATAGTTCAGATGCCCTTAGTTTGGCAACCAAAATTTCAAAACAGCTCCCAACCCAGCTTCCTAGAAGCTTCTCAATCTATTACAACAATATTCTCTACCATAGAATCCCTAAACTACCCTCTACACCCCTGTTAATTACCCTTCTAGCCAAATAGAACGTGGGTCCAATTGGCCCAAGTTAATGGGTCCAAATAAACCCAATTCAGTTCACTTCTGGTTATTCAATCCTTATGAGCCCAAACAAATGAATAGCCCAATTAAAGAATGAAATACCCGAAGCAAGCAAACATTTCAGCAATTAAAATCTAGCCTAAATAGTCTGTTAACTAGAATTAACTAAGTTAGTAAACTAAGTTAATTAACGGCTAATTATACTGATTAAAATAAAAGTGTCGGACTAATCATGCACGAACAAATTACCCCGGAAAAAATAAAAAGAGACATGAAGAAGAGAAGAAATAGAGCAGTAGAAAAGAACAGTGAAGAAAAGGTTAAACCAAAGAAAGAAAAGAAAATACCTAAAAGAAATCCGGAATCTGAAAGAAGGGACCTGGATCTTCAATTTTCTAATTTTCTGGTCAATTTTGATGTTAATTGTATGCTCTTACAAAAAGCACACGACTAAAATCAGATTAGGCCCGAAATTGCGACAAAATCTTGGCTTGGGATTTTTATGCTCATCTTCGATCTAATATTTGAGAAACTCTAGAAAGATTCGAAGGGAACTGACCCCGGATTTGGGAAGAGGGGGTTGTGCTGGTTCTGTGGTGTATTTTTGGGGTCGATTGGGTAAACTAGGGTTTGGGTCCGATCTTTGATCTAATATTCAAAGGGTTTGGTTGAGATTCGAGGGAAACTGTTTGGGGTTTTGGAATGTGAAGGTGAAGAGGAGTCAGGGGTGTAAATTTGGTGGTGTTTGGACGCCAGTCGCCACCGTAGGCGATTTCCGGCGGGCGGCAGGCGGTGGTTTAGGGCGGGGCTAAAGGGAGATGAGAGACGAGACGGGGTAGGGGGGCGACAGATTTGGACATATATATATCAACAAGACCCCTAGTTCCCAACCGTTGGATCTAAAGGAAATCAACGACTGGGATTCACGCCTATCAAAACTGGGTCGTTTAGTTTAAATGGGGGGGGGAATCGGATGGGGACGGGTCTAGACCGGGTTTTGATTGGGTTTCGAGGTGAAATTGTTTGGGCCCGGGGTTTGCAGCCCAAACCAACCTTTATTTCTTTTTCATTTGTTTTCTTTTCATTCTTTTTTCATTTTCTTTTATTTTCTTTTTAAATTAAAATTAAAAATAAACCTAAATTAATCAAGTTATCCTATTACATAAATTAACTCTAAATAATGATTAACACAAATAATTTAAAACCAAATTCAAAGAAAACTACCAAATTAAAAAATTAAAATTAAAGTGCAAAAATGAACTATATATATATATATTTTGATTTTTTCACTTTTATAAAACCACTAAATTACTAATTAATTCAATAATACAAAATTAGATCCTAAATGCAAATGCAGCATATTTTTGTATTTTTCATTAATTAAACAAAATTAAAAATGCACAAACAAATGCAAACAATTGTCAGAAAATGCCATAAAATCCTCAAAAATTGCAAATAATAAAAAGAAGTTATTTTGTTTTGAATTTATGGGAGTAATTCATATATAGGGAAAAAATCACGTGCTCACAATATGCCACAATATCATTTTTCATTCTACGCCACCAATAATGTTGCCGCAAATCCTGATACATCTTCGCGGCGCCCGGATAGATAGTGTATCGGGAACTATGGGCCTCCTCTAAAATCAACTCTCGAAGCTCATCCATATTAGACACACAAACTCGACCCTGCAATCTTAGAACTCCATCATCACCTAAGGTAACCTGCTTGGCACCTCCACGCTGCACCTTGTCTCTAAGGACACACAAATGAGGATCTTCAAACTGCCGATCACGGATACGCTCCAATAACGAAGAACGAGCGACCGTGCAAGCTAATACTCGACTAGGCTTAGAAATATCCAACCTCACAAATCGATTGGCCAAAGCCTAAACATCCAAAGCAAGCGTCCTCTCACCGACTGGAATATAAGCAAGACTGCTGGCTGACTTTCTACTCAAAGCATCAGCCACCACGTTGGCCTTTCCCGGGTGATATAAGATAGTGATATCATAATCCTTCAACAACTCCAACCACCTCCTCTGCCTCAAATTCAATTCCTTTTGTTTGAATAAATACTGAAGACTCTTGTGATCAGTGAACACCTCACATGCCACGCCATACAGATAATGCCTCCAAATCTTTAATGCGTGAACAATGGCCGCCAACTCTAAATCATGCACTGGATAGTTCTTCTCATGAATCTTTAACTGCCTCGAAACATAAGCAATGACCTTGCCCTCCTGCATCAACACTGAACCAAGCCCAATGCGAGATGCATCACAATAAACGGTGTAAGGCCCTGAACTTGTGGGCAGAACTAACACCGGTGCCGTAGTCAGAGCTGTCTTAAGCCTCTAAAAGCTTGCCTCACACTCGTCTGACCATTTGAACTGGGCACCCTTCTGAGTCAACCTGGTCATCGGGGCTGAAATAAATGAAAACCCCTCCACGAACCGACGATAGTAGCCTGCCAATCCCAAGAAACTCCAAATCTCTGTAGCTGATGCTGGTCTAGGCCAGTTCTTGACTACCTCAATCTTCTTCGGATCAACCTGAACACCCTCTGCGGATACAATATGACCCAGAAATGCAACCGAACTCAACCAGAACTCACATTTTGAAAACTTAGCATATAATTGACTATCCTTCAGAGTCTGAAGAACCACTCTGAGCTGTTGCTCATGCTCCTCCCGGCTGCGGGAATATATCAAAATATCATCAATGAAGACGATCACGAACGAATCCAAATAAGGTCTGAACACTCGGTTAATCAAATCCATAAAAGTTGTTGGGGCATTTGTCAACCCGAATGACATAACCAAGAACTCATAATGCCCGTACCGAGTGCGGAATGCTGTCTTAGGGACATCAGATGCCCTAATCCTTAACTGATGGTAGCCAGATCTCAAGTCAATCTTTGAAAATACCTTGGCACTCTGAATCTGATCGAACAAATCATCAATCCTCGGTAGTGGATACTTATTCTTGATTGTGACCTTGTTCAACTACCGGTAATCAATGCACATCCTCATCGAACCATCCTTTTTCTTAACAAACAACACCGACATACCCAAAGGCGAAACGCTGGGTCTAATGAAACCCTTTTCAAGAAAGTCCTGTAAATGCTCCTTCAATTCTTTCAACTCAAGTAGGGCTATACGGTATGGTAGAATAGAAATGGGCTGGGTGCCCAGAGCCAAATCAATGCAAAAATCAATATCTCGGTCGGGTGGCATACCCGGCAAGTCTGAAGGGAAAACCTCAGGAAACTCGCGAACCACGGGCATAAAATCAATAGAGGGAACCTCAACACTAGAATCATAAACATAAGCCAAATAAGCCAAACACCCCTTCTCGACCATACGTCGAGCCTTCATGTATGAAATGACACTGCGGGTAGAATGACCAAGAGTCCCTCTCCACTCTAAACAGGGCAAATCTGGTAATGCTAGGGTCATAGTCTTGGCATGGCAATCCAAGATATCATGGTACGGGGATAACCAGTCCATCCCCAATATAACATCAAAATCGACCATATCTAAAAGAAACAAATCAACACGAGTCTCAAAACCTCCAATCACCACAATACAAGAATGATGAACCCGATCAACCATGATAGAATCACCCACTAGTGTAGACACATAAACAGGAATACTCAATGAATTGCTAGGCATGACCAGGTACGGTGCAAAATAAGATGACATATACGAATACATAGACCCCAGATCAAATAACACCGAAGCATCTCTATCACAAACCAGAATAGTACATGTAATAACTGCATCTGAAGCCTCAACCTCGGGCCTAGTTGGAAGGGCATAACATCAGGGCTGGACCCCACCACCCTGAACTACCTCTCTGGGACGGCCTACTGCTGGCTGGCCTCCACCTTTGGCAGCCTGAGCTCCACCTCTAGGACCTCTACCTCTACTTCTAGCACCTATACCCCTACCTCTAACTGGCTGGGCAGACTGTGGAACACCTGGTGCCTGTACCATCACACGAGAACCTTAATGCTGAGAGCTACTCGGTGCTCGAGGGCAAAACCTGGCAATGTGACCCAGATCACCACAAGTGTAACAAGCCCTCGGCTATTGAAATTGCTGGCCCTGTCGACCTAAATGACCACCTCAAAAACTTTGAAGCGGTAGTGCACTGATGGGAGCTGGTGGCGCACTGTAAGGCTGCTGATCACAATAATGCGTCTGAGAACAGCGACCACCTGAAGTACCATATGAGACCTGGAGAGCTGACTGAAAGGGCCTAGGAGGATGGCCTCTACCATATGAATCTCTACCCCCAGACGAGGTACCACTGAATCTGCCCGAATGATGGGGCCTCTTATCCGACCCATGACCACCTCCCTATGACAGAACCATCTCAACTCGGCAGGCCACATTGGCCGCCTCCTGAAATGCGATCTCACTCCCGGCCTCCTTGGCCATCTGAAGACAAATCGGCTGAATAAGACCATCAATAAACCTCCTCACACACTCTCTCTCTCTCTCTCAGTGGGAAGTATGATAAGAGCATGGTGAGTTGGATCAATGAACCTGGTCTCATACTGGGTGACCGTCATGGAACCTTGCTAGAGATGCTCAAACTGCCTCCGAAAGGCCTCTCTTTGAGTCACGGGGAGAAACTTCTCCAAACACAACGCTGTGAATTGTTCCCAAGTCAAAGATGGTGAACCGGCTGGTATAGCTAAGCAATAATCCCTCCACCAAGTCTTGGCGGATCCATACAGACGAAAGGTAGCAAAATCAAATCCATTGGTCTCAACGATCCCCATGTTCCGAAGAACCTCATGACAACTATCCAGGTAATCCTGGGGATCCTCAGTAGATGCACCGCTGAATATAGAAGTGATGAGCTTGGTGAACTTGTCCAGCCTCCACAAAGCATCGACGGACATATCCGCTCCATCACCGGTCTGAGCTACTACACCCGGCTAAACTGCCATAGCTGGCTAAACCACTGGAACCTGAACCTGGGGAGCTATCTACTCGGGAGTGCGCATAGCAGGAATCTGAGCCCCTCCTCCTGTTTGATAAGTGGTTGGTGCTACTGGAAGCAAACCCGCTCAGGTGACACTCTCCATGAGGCCCACCAATCGGACCAGAGCATCCTGAAGAACTGGGGTGGCAATGAACCCCTCTGGGACTTGAGTTGGGCCCACCGGAACTGGTGGGGCTAGAACCTCCTCCTCAAAATCAACCTGAGGCTCCGCCACTGGTGCTACTTCTCGGGGCTAGCTCTACCCCTACCTCGGCCTCTAGCACGGCCTCGGCCTCGCCCTCTTCTCCTAGTGGGAGCTGCTGTAGGGGGCTCGGGCTGCTAAGCGGTAGATGAGGAAGCGCATGTTCTCGCCATCTGCGAAGAACAGATTAGAAGTTCAATTAGCATTTGAGGAACAAATCCGCACGACAAGAAAGAACAAATGTGAGATTTTCCTAACTCTGTAGCCTCTGGGGGATAAATACAGACGTCTCCGTACCGATCCCTCAGACTCTACTAAGCTTGTTCGCGAGTTGTGAGACCTATGTAACCTAGAGCTATGATACCAACTTGTCACGACCCGGATTTCCCACCCTCGGGAGTCATGATGACGCCTACTAATGTGAGCTAGGCAAGCCAATCCTTAACTGCTTACTTCATTAACAATTTCTTCTTTTGACAATTATCAATGACAACATGAAAGCAACGGAATTTAAATAATTATGCGAAAGACTTAAATTAAAGAATACGAAACAATAATGCGAGAATCAACATATGCCTTTACCCAAGAACTGGTGTCACATTACTCACGAACTTCTAAGAGTATTAAATACAACTGTTTGAAAGGAAAATATAAGCTGTTTGTCTCAAAATACAGGAGATAACAGACTGGAATAAATGATAGAGGAGATGTCGGACCTGCGGACGCCTGCAAGGCTACCTTGGTGTCTCACTGGACTAAAGACTGGCTCTTACGCTACTGCTGCTATCCAAGACCTGGATCTATGCAAAAGAGCACAAAGTGTAGTATTAGCACAACCGACCCCATGTGCTGGTAAGTGTTCAGCCTAACCTCGGCGAAGTAGTGACGAGGCTAGGACCAGACTCCAAATAGACCTATGCAGTTCATTATATATATATATATATATATATATATATATATATATAGCAGGAAAGAGATACAGAAATAACCAGTCAATGTGGGAGGGGGAAACATGTTGTGGGGAGATAACAGTTTCAAATAGAAATCCTCAATAACAGAAAGAAGCAACAAAGCCAGAATATCAACAAGAATCAAAAGTCAGCAATTTGCATGGCATCACCCTTCGTACTTTTACTCTCATTCTCACCAAAACAATACACGGCATCACTCTTCGTGTTTTACGCTCTTCCTCACCCAAACAACAATTACAAGGCAAATAGGGTAAGGGAATATATAACCTTGAAGTAAATCAAATAACAACAAGTAATGAAAGAAACAACATGACTCGGATATCAACAAGGAATCAGAAATCAACAAATGCACGGCATCACCCTTCGTGTTTTTACTCTCGTCCTCACCAAAACAATCATATAATAAAAATTATGCACGGAATCACCCTTCGTTCTTTTACTCTGTTTCCTCACCATATAATCAATAAAATCGGCACGGAATGGTATCTCGTGCGACACGACATCACCCTTCGTGCTTTACACTTTTTCCTCACAATAGCAAACAATGCACGGCATCACCCTTCGTGCTTTAACACTCTTCCTCACCCAAACAACAATCACAAACAAAGGGACAAGGGAGTAGACAAATAATGGTAGGAATCCCGGAAAGGGAATACAATTAAGCAGCTAAGTCCCGGCAAGGGAACAATATCAATATTCTCAACATTCCGACAAGGGAGATAATCAACAAGGCAACAAACATCCCGGCAAGGGAGCAATTTAATAATTCTTCCTCTTTCTTTCACTTTCACTTCTTATCTCACTTTACCACCTGAGCCAACGCTCCATAGGGGTTCAATCATCTCGTATACTTTCACAATTCGTATTATAACTCGAGCCAACACTCCTCGAAGTGCAGGGATCAAAATTTCTTTCACATCCTTGTTACAATATATAGAAAATCATCATTAAGGCATGGAAGATACAACAAAAACAGAATATCCGCAATATAAAGACTCATGGTCATGCTATACACCAACGTATAGATACTCATCACCATGCCTATATGTCGTATTCGACAATTAGCACGTAGCAAATAAGATTCAACTCCTAATCCCTCAAGCTAAGGTTAGACCAAACACTTACCTCGAAGCTTTGAACACCACTCAAGCCTCAATTATAGCTTTACCCCTTGATTCCACCACCAATCCGCTCGAATCTAGTCACAAGTTACTTAATTACATCAATAAGTGCTAAATGAATCAACCCCAATGCATGAAAATGAGTTTTCCCAAAGTTTTACTCAAAAAGTCAAAATCACCCTCGGGCCCACGTGGTCGAAACCCGAGGTTCGGACCAAAACCCATTTACCCATTCCCCCAAGAATCCAAATGTATAATTTGTTTTGAAATCGAACCCCAAATTGAGGTCCAAATCCCCAATTTTAGAAAACAAACCTAGGTTCTACCCAAAACACCCATTTCCCCCCATGAAAATCTTTGATTTTAAGTTGAAATCATGTTAAAAGATGTTAAGGAGTGAAGAAAATGAGTTAGAAATCACTTACCGATCGTTTTGGAGAAGAAAAATTGTTTAGAAAATCACCTCTTATGTTTTGGGGTTTTGAAAAGTGTAAAAATAACTGATATTCACGTGAATTTATACCCCTCTGAAGCCCCTACCGCGGACCCCGCTTAGCCGACCGCGGCCACGCTGGCCTCTTTTGAAGACCTGCGGATCTTTGCCCCGCGCGGACCGCGGCCGCACAGCACCCACCGCGGACCGCGCAAAGGCGACCGCGCTGGCCCTTCCGCGGCCGCACGCGATTCCTCGCGGGCCGCGCTAAAGGGTTTAGAGGACTGCAATATTTTCCTGAACTTGCAACATCTGATCTTTTAAGCCTACAACATCTCGGAACTCACCCGAGCCCTCGAAGCTCTAACCCAAGTATGCACACTACCTCAAAAACACTCTACGAATATATTCGTGTGGGTAAATCATCAATATAACATCATGAACATCGAATTAAGCCTCTAGATCAATGAAATTTCTCATATTTCCCTTTAAACATCAATTTCCCAATTTGGGTCCGGATCACGTCAAACGACGTCCGTTTTTTAACCAAACTTTACAGGAGTGATTCAAAACATATATAAGACTTGTACCGGGCACCGGAACCAGAATATGGGCCCGATACCATAGTCTTCTAACCAAATTTCATTTCCAATTTCCTTTATTATTTCAAGAAAACAATTTCACTCAAAAATTTATTTCTCGGGCTTGGGACCTCGGAATCCGATTCTGGGCATACGCCCAAGACCCATATTTTCCTACGGACCTTCCGAGACCGTCAAATCATGGGTCCGGGTCCGTTTACCTAAAATATTGACCGAAGTCAATTTTTTTTATTCATTTTAGTATCCAAACTTAACATTTTTCACAAAATTTCATATATAAGCTTTCCGACTACGCGCCCGGCTTGTCCACGCAAATCGAGGCAACCCTAAATGAGATTTTCAAGGACTCGGAGACACGAGATTCAATTAGCAAAAGCTGATGATCATTAGATTCATTGATATTCTATACTCAGTCCTGTTCATGCATATTATATCATGTCTCAGTCTCGATTATTGTTATTTGGCATATCATATTATTGTTTTGGGCTAGTATCATGGCATTTTGAGCCCGTGTGTGTCAGACTGGAGAGGGATGACTGAGTGAGGCCGAGAGCCTAATATTGAGTGATAGTATGGGATCGGGTTGCACGCCGCATCGAGATATTGATTATTCCTTCGTTGGCTTGTTATAGCGCTTATGTTGAAAGGAGCCCCTTTGGAGTCTTTACACCCCTAGTGAGTGTAGTTGGTATTATTGAGAGATGGATCTTCCCTGGACATAGATTTTGTCCAAAGTATTTATCCTTAGAGATGGATCTTCTCCATAGGCTGGAATAGCCTTCCTCGGTACTGGATGACTGTCGTCAGTGATGTGTATATATTCCGGAATGGATCATCCCTGGGCTTTGTGAGGTTGTTATTATTATTATCTGGAGATGGATCTTCTCCATAGGCTAGAATGGCCTCCCTCAGTACTGAGTGACTGATGTCAGAGATGTATATATTCCAGGATGGATCTTCCCTGGGCATGTATGAGCCATATACAGTACTGAGTGGATAAGCATTTGAGATGTAGGCATATGAGACACTCAGCATGGTACATTTCATATAGCATTTTCATTGGCATGTAGACGTAGTAGAGTTACATTTCCTTTCCCTGTATATACCTTCTCTATTTTACTGTTCGAGCTGTTTATTTAACTGAAAGCATTCCTACGTTTCTGTATATTATATCTGTTATCTTTGATGGGGTTGAGTTCGTTACTACCTATCAGTCCAAAAGTTGGACTTGTTACTTACTGAGTTGGTGTACTCACGTTACCCCCTGCACCTTGTATGCAGATTCAGGCACTTTGGATCCAGTGGCGGTTGTTGATCGAGGCTTTTGACTTAGGAGATTATTGAGGTACCTACACAGTATTCACAGGCCTTGATTCTCCACCTTACTTTCCAGTTGTATTTTAGGTACTCCCTTAGACATTATAATAGACTATGTATTTTCCTTAGACGCTCATGCACTTAGTGACACCCCGATTTTGGGCTGGATTTTATCTATTTTTTGAAATTTCTTATGTTTCAAATAGTTCTTTAACTGTTAAAAGCTTCCGTGAATATTTTCAAACTTATCATTATCGTGTTGATTGCTGAGTAGAGGCTGGCCTAGTTTCACGATAGGTGCCATCACGACTGGGTTGGTTTTGGTGTCGTGACAAGTTGGTATTAGAGCCTAGGTTACATAGGTCTCACGAGTCATGAGCGGGTTTAGTAGAGTCTCGCAGATCCGTACAGAGACGTCTGTAATTATCTTCGAGAGGCTGTAGAACCTTTAGGAAATAAACTTCACATTCTTGAATTCCTATCGTGCGACATTGATTCAGCATGAAGCTTAACTCCTTGAATTTCTTCCATGCATTTCGTATGCGCGCATGAGAGCTCGATATTAGCTGTGCGTCAATGGGTTGTGATTCCTTGATCGAAGGGTGAGATGTGATTTCTGTGTGTTGATATTGGGCCATTCAAGAGGACTTGAGGCCGGGATTTGTCTATAGCTTGAGCGCTGAGGCATTGATTGTGTGGGCACGTGCTTCTGGATTTATATGTTCAGTAGTGTCCCTATTAGTGGAAGTGATGACCAAATGGCTATGTGATGAGTATGATGTGACTGTGAGATGTGTTCATATGATTTGAATGTGACGAGTAGAGTCTACTTGAGGGTAGAAAGAACTATTTGGTACTTGATTTCCATCGTGATTTGATGTATAGCCAAGTTAGGGTGTATTGAAGGATCTTTTCATGTTGTTAGTTAGGGAGTGAGGTGGATTTTATGTCACGATTTGAGTTCAGACTTAGGAAGATTTGGTGATTGTGTGATGTTTATGGCGGTAGAAGGGTATAAAGAGAAGTTAGTTTGAGGCGAAGCAGGTGGGTTTTCTCCTACGGAGTGTTCTGAAGTTTGTGTGATCCTTATGTTGTTTATTGAAAGTCCTCTTTTACCAGTGAATTATATGTGTTGCAGTTTGAGTTTGGATCGCATATGAGAGTTGTCTTGATTGTTACGAGGATGAATGTGAGATTTGTAGATGATTTAACGTACTAGATGATTTGTGTTGCACGAGCTTATGAAATATTTAGTATAACCTCACCATGGTATTATGGCAGTAGTAGAGTATGGGCATTGTGAGTTCTGCGTGTTTTGACCTATGGCTTTGAGCCAAGTAGGGGAGTCCGCTATTGATTAGTTGATCGCACGGTTATGTATTGTATTGGTTTTAGTTTGAGGTATATTAGTGAATCAGTTGTGGCTTACAGGGGTAGAGATCGAGGATCGCTCGAGTAAAGGAAATTTTAATAAAGGTTATGTCATGTTTTATAGGTGAGTGAGAATCACGGAATGACTTGAGTTGTTAATAGTGAAGGACGTACGCCGCATAGAGCAGGAATTTATTTGGTTGCATTAAGGTGGGGTTACTTCCATAGGTGTTACTGTTCTAATGGGGCACAGGTCGTTTGGTTCGTTTGATCAGTGTAATTGAAACCTGAGTAGAGTGGATGACTCCCAAGAATGGTTTTAATGGATTCAAGACTTATATGTAATAATTGGAGATCTTTAGGAGGTATATTTGGCCAGAAACTGAGGTTTACATTGGAGGATGTCAAGACTTGTGGCATTTCTATATCATTATGGATTTTACACATCAGTATCAGGAAGGTGAAGGTAATGGCTTTAGATTCGGAAGAAGTCTTTTCAGGGTAAGTATTTTGAATGTGGTACTTTTGCGAATATTTAAGAGAGTATTCAGCGGCTTATGAGCCTTAAACGGTGCAGTTTCATGCTTGAGTCACATGTGGTGAGTCTAGGTTGAGGATTGCGGTATTATGGCAAGGGGAAATATCAATTTAAAGGAAATTTAGAAGTAACTTGGATAAATAGGACAGCTTCGTAGTAGGCTGGATCGGTGTGGTAAGGGATATGATTAGTTTTTTGGGTACTTATGAGGTAATGAGTTTCTACAGGTGTTTCGTGGCAATGCTCTTGTTTTTTGGTGACTCGCGTAGCTTGGTTGAGTTAGAGGGATTCAGTTCTGATGGTTTGGTTTTGTGCAAATAGGATTCAGAGATATCTTGATGTTTTCTACCACGGTTAGAGATGTATATTTTCTACTGGCATGACGAGCATGTGATTAATAGTAATTTTCTTCTAGATGGGATCAAATGAAAAGTTCTCAGCTAGTTTAGTACGTAGTTGCTTGTGGATCAGAAGGGATTTGAAGTTCTCATGTTTATCCTAGAATGGTATGGTATATGCGGTATGTTGTGTAGGGTTGAGATTTGCATGTGTAAGGTCACAGTTCAGTTATGAAAGGAATGTCATAAATTCTTAGGCAGCACAGACTGATTCAGCTGACTAGGTAAATGATATTATGAATTGGTACAACTTGATAAGGGTAAACATTTCAGAAAGGGCAATATATTTGAATTAAGGGTACTTCCTTGGTAATACAGCGCTCTCTTATTTGATCAACTGCTGACATTCGAATCTTCTTGGTGGCACAGAAGAATTTTAGGAGTATCCCTCATGGAATGATTTGTTATTAGAGGTGTGTTATATATTTGGACGGTGGAATTGGGATCGGATATGGTGATTCGTGTGCTATATGGATTTAGAGACTGGGAGTTCTCATAATAGGTTATGTTGTGGCTATGGGTCGCATGTATCGACTTTGTGTGGTGACTATCGGGGGTTTGGAGACCTGGGTGAAGCCTTTGTTGCTTAGTATGTTAGATTTTGATATGATATTGGGTATGGACTGGTTGTCTCTGCATCATGTTATTCTGGACTGTTGCGCTAAGACGACGACATTGGCTATGCCGGGGAGGCCACTGATTGAGTCGCGAGATTCAACAGATTATGTTCCTAGTAGAGGGATTTTTCATTTTTGAAGACCCAGCGGATGGTTGGGAAGGGTTGTCTTTCTTATTTGGTCTTTGTGAGGGATGTCAGTCCAGAGACTCCTACCATTGATTCAATTCCGGTGGTGAGAGACTTTTCTGGATGTGTTTCTTGTGGATGGGTATGCCGCCGGACATGGTTGTTAATTTCAGTATTGATTTGGTGACCAGGCACCGTATCGTATGGCACCGGCGGAGTTAAAGGAGCAGCTTCAGGAACTCCTTGATAAGGGGTTCATTGGCAGGCTAATATCGATGTGCGTTCTGCATCAAGTAGGCTTTGTTGACTCTGAGTTGCTATTGTTGAGGGATGTGTTGATTCGATTGTTATTGAGCTTATTGTGTTCTGGGGTGATCTATGAGTTGCCTTTTCGTGTTGGAAGGCATTATTATTTGTTATTTATAGGCACATATGGTGTAGTTCTATTGGGGTCTCATAGTGGAATTCGAACGGGAAGAGTATTGGGTATTGCTCGGTAGATGGCGTATCGGTTGTCCTTTCAGGTTTGTGTGGTGTTATGTCATTTGCTTCGCCGTGGTTATGATGATTTGCTTTTGGTACTAGACATCAAATTGCGCGTGGTTGTTGATTATGAGCTTAGTGACTTGAGGTGTTTCATGTGGACTAGTGTTTGGATAGGGTCACGTATTTCAGCAAAGTTATGGGGAGGTATGATCCTTCGGGTTAGATTCGTATGTTCTGGTTCTATGATGTGTGATGGGTTCTCAGCATTGTGTGGTGGTGGTACTGGTGAGCTTGCGGTGCAGCTCTCTCATTTGAGTCATTTTTCTATGATTTGAGTACATTTGGACTGTTACTTATTGGTGCACGGGTCGCACGGGTTGTGGCTTTAGATTGTATTGATGTGTCATGTCATTAGAGCAGTCGTGTTGGATGAGATGAGGACATTGCGATCTAGAATGAATACTATCGGATTCGATTTCAGCATGTTGGAAGGATAATATCGAGATTCGGCTTAGAAATTTACTACAGTCCTTGCAAAAAAGATAGGGAACTCCATGACTGGTTGATCTGAAGAATGGTTATGATTTCTGCATGTTTCATTCATCATTGGTAGTATATGAAAGTGTTGGAGTGAAGCTTTAATTCATGAGAGGTTAATTACCGGTACTGGGTTGTATGAGTAGCTGCTGTGACTAGAAGTTATCACAATGAGCATTTGAGTTGTGGTGTACATCAGGTGATTTCATCTTGAGTTGCAGATATGATTTGCTACAGCTTGTTCGGACTTATCCAGCGTATAAATGAGAGATTCTGATATTATAGATAATTTCGGAAGTGGAAATTTGGTTCTAAGGTTTATGGGCTAGGTAGAATTGTGAAATTTCATTTACGTTGTTCTATCAGACCTATATGAGATAGGGTGACGTGGGATCACCCCCAGGTATGTGCATGGTAAGGTTACGCCATGCTTGGGTAGTTTTCAGAACAACTTTGGGCACGTTTGAGGATGAACGTATGTTTAAGTGGGCGAGGATGTAATGACCCGACCGGTCATTTTGAGCACTTGCACTTTGCTTGCCAGTTCTTGGGCATGAATATCCCCGTATGATGTATTAGGACTTATGTAAATCGTCGGTTTTGGTTTTCAGGATAATCGAAATAGATTTGGAAGAACAATTCTCAGCTTGAAGCTTTAAATTTGAAAGGTTTGACCAACTTTTGACTTTTTAGTATTCGAGCTCGGATTTGGATTTTTATGATTTGGTTAGCTCCGTTAGGTGATTTTGGACTTGGGAGCGCGTCCAGAATATGATTTGGAGGTCCGTGGTAGATTTAGGCTTGAATTGGCGAAATTGAAAATTTGGCATTTTTCGGTCGGCAGTGGAAATCTTGATATAGAGGTCGAAATGGAATTTCGGAAATTGGTGTAGGTCCGTTGTCTAATTTGGGACGTGTGTGCAAAATTTCAAGTCATTCGGAGGTTATTTGATAGGTTTCGGCATCGTTTGTGGATTTTAAAAGTTTATAAGTTCTTAGGTTTGAATCTGAGGTTGATTCGGTGATTTGATGTTGTTTTGAGTGATTCGAAGGCTCGACTAAGTTTGAAGGATGTTGTGAGATGTGTTGGCATGTTTGGTTGAGGTCCCGGGGGCCTCAGGTGAGTTTCGGATGGTTAACAGATCATTTTGGACTTTGGAAAGGTAGCAGATTTTCTGGTATTTTTGTTGCAGAAATTTGTTCTTCGCGTTCGCGAAGATTAAGCCGCGTTCACGAAGATTGAGCCGCGTTCACAAAGGTTGGAGTTGATGTGCATTGCGATCGCGACAAGGAACTCACGTTCGCGTAGAAAGGTGAAGCATGCATGGGCATCAGGCCCTAAAGCTTCGTGTTCACGGCCAGTTGAACGCGTTCACGTAGGCTAAGCTAGGCAAGGCATCTCGTTCGCAAGGTGGAGTTCGCATTCGCGAAAGAGGAATTTGAGCAGTGGATTTTTTTGTGCTTTGCGAACTCGAGGCTGTGACCGCGTTCGCGAAGAAGGGCGCACCTGGGCAGAGTTATAAGATTCAAAAATCGAGGGTTTTGGTCCATAATCTCAAAATTCGTTAGAGAGCTCGAGAGAAGAAAATTTAGAGAGTTGATTTTGAGGATTTGGATGGCCATTTGATGTTGGGTTTTGGTGAATTTGATATGGGTAGACTCGTGAGCGAATGAGCTTTCTATTTTTGTGATTTTTATCAAATTTCGAGACGTAGGCCCGGGGGCCGGGTTTGAGCAAATTTGGGATTTTTGGTCTAAATTGATAATTTTCGTAAGAGTTTCATTCCTTTAGCGTATATTGATGAAAATATACTGATTTTGGTTAGAGTCGGAGCATTTGGAGGCCGAATCGAGAGGCAACGGCATCGCGGGCTAGAGTTTGGCTTGGCTTGAGGTAAGTAACGCTTCCAAACTTGGTTCTAAGGGTTCAAAACCCTGAACTATGTGTTCTATGATTACTATTGAGGTGACACAAATTCCAAGTGATGGGCGTGTGGGTGTGCACCGTGAGAATTGCGTCCTAGATCATTCCATGGCACTGCTTAGTGGCTCTTTCTTGCTGATATCTTTGTTGTGATTATATGACTAAGTTAATGAACTGTAAATCATGCTAATTATCATGTTAAGGCTTCACACCGATAAGAGTTGAAACTATAGAGGTCGTTTCTTACTGTCATATTATTAGCTTCATTGATATTTTGTACTCAGTCCTGTTCATGCATATCATATCATGTCTCAGTCTCGATTATTATTATTTGGCATATCATATCATTGTTTCGGGCTAGTATCATGGCATTTTGATCCCGTGTGTATGAGACTGGAGAGTGGTGACTGAGTGAGGTCGAGAGCCTGATATTGAGTGACAATATGGGATTGGGCTGCACGCCGTAGTGGGATATTGATTATGCCTTCGTTGGCTTGTTATAGCGCTTGGGCTGAAAAGAGCCCCTCTGGAGTCTTTACACCCCCTAGTTAGCACAATTGGTATTAGTGAGGGATGGACTTTCCTGGACATGGATCTTGTCCGAAATATTTATACTTGGAGATGGATCTTCTCCATAGGCTGGAATAGCCTTCCTCGGTACTGAATGACTATTGTTAGTGATGTGTATATATTCCGGGATGGATCTTCCCTGGGCCTTGTGAGCCATATACAGTACCGAGTAGTTGTGAGGTTGTTATTGTTATTATCTGGAGATGGATCTTCTCCATAGGCTGGAATGGCCTCCCTCAATATTGAGTGACTGCTGTCAGAGATGTATATATTTCGAGATGGATCTTCCCTGAGCCGTATGAGCCATATACAGTATTGAGTGGATGAGCATTTGATATTATGGGCACATGATGTACTTAGCATGTGTAATGAGCCGGCCGGTCATTTTAAGAATTTACGCCCCGATCCCCTATTAACTGTTTTCCCCGTGTGTGTTTCTGCTATTTTGATTTACCCGGATGTTTGGTTTTGAGTTTCGGAGAGTTTTGGGACACTTAATCCCTAAATGAGAGTTTAAATTTTAGAAATTGGACCGTAGTCGGAGCAGTGTGAAGACGACCTCGAAATAGAATTCCATTTCTTCTGTTAGCTCCGTTGGGTGATTTTGAGATTAGGGACATGTTCAGATTGTGTTCTGGAGGTCCGTAGCTAATTTAGGCTTGAAATGCCAAAAGCAAATTTTTGAAGTTTCCGGCTCGATAGTGAGATTTTGATATCGGGGTCGGAATGAGATTTCGGAAGTTGAAGTATCTCCTTAGTACTGAATGTGACGTGGTTGCAAAATTTCAGGTCATTCGGACGAGGTTTGATAGACTTTTTGATCGAAAGAGTAATTTGAGAGTTATTGGAATTCTTAGGCTTGAATCAGATGTAAAAATTGTGTTTTGATGTTGTTTTGAGCATTCCGAAGATTGGAACAAGTTTGAATGATGTTTTAGGATTGGTTGTCATGTTTGGTTGAGGTCCCGGGGGTCTCGGGTGTGTTTTGGATGCTTAACAGGTCATTTTGGAACTTGTTGGAATTGCAGAAAAATTGCAGCAGCCCAGTTCTAGTTTCATTCTTCGCGTTCGCGAGTAGGGTCTCGCGTTCGCGAAGAGGAGCTGGGGCTGGGGGAACTTTAATGCTTCGTGTTCGCGAAGGTTCTCCCACTATTTGCGAAGCTGGAGGAGATGTGGCATCACGTTCGCGACCTGGGAATCGTGTTCGCGAAGAAGGAATGACTGGACAGTATTTAAATAGCCAATCTGCGACCCTTCTTCATTTTTCCACCATTTTTGAACGGGATTGAAACTTTTGAGGGAGATTTTTGAGGAAACCAAAGGGGAATCACTTGGAGTTAATATTATTAACTTTATAACTCGTTTATATGTGATTAAAGGTCTAATTAGTGGTGAAATATTAGGGAACAATCAGTGCAAAATGGGTAATTAGGGCTTGAGATTGAGAGACCTTAAAATGGAAATTTGAGGGGTCAATTGAACTCCGATTTCAATGTTCTTGATATGTATAGACTTGTGAGAGTATGAGGATTCTGAAAATATAAATTTTAACTGATTCCGAGACGTGGGTCTGAGGGGCGTTTTGGTCATTTTATCTAATTTCGCGTATTAGCTTAGAATTTATTTGTAAATTAGTTACTTGAAGTGTTATTTATATTATGCAATTGAATTGAATAGATTTGGACCATCTGGAGTCGAGTACTCGTGGCAAGAACGTGGTTTCGGGTTGATTTTGAGCCGGTTCGAGGTAAGTGGCTTGCCTAACCTTGTGTAGGGGACATTCCCCTTAGGATTGGTATTGTGATAATTGAAATGCCTTGAACGTGAGGTGACGAGTGCATACTTGTGCTAATTTTTGAAAATCTTGTTTTCGCTAAAGTAGCTTTAATTGTGTTTTTTTTCCTTTCCTACTTACATTATTTGAAATTTAAGCCTGCTGCTAGCTTAAAGAAGCATGTCTAATTGACTTAACTGTTTTATTTGCTTAAACTGCCTTAATTTTATTATATGAAGCATACTAGGTTAGAATTACCTATTTTTACCTTGGTTCGAAGTTGAGTTTAATTGAGTATTCTTTGTGTTATTGGTGTGTTTTACTTTGGGACTACGGGATGGCATCCCGGGAGATCCCCTATACGTATTTTGATTGGAACTGAAGTGCGGGATACCAAGATATCCCTAGCATATATTGAGGATACCAAGAGATCCTCGGGATACCAAGAGATCCCTAGCATATATTGAGAATACCAAAAGATCCTCGGGATACCAAGGGATCCCTAGCATATATTGAGGATACCAAGAGATCCTCAGGATACCTAGAGATCCCCCGACTGTTATTTTCGTGTGAGCTATATTCCTTTCCGTGATTATTTTGTCTCTGTTATAATTGATGTTGTTCTTCTTATCATGTGTTATTTCCTACTATTACACTTAATTATATTGTCTCATTCTATACTGTTATAATTGTATTTTTTTTAACCTCAGTAGGGCCCTAACCTTCCTCGTCACTACCCGACCGAGGTTAGGCTTGACACTTACTGAGTACCGATGTGGTGTACTCAGGCCCTTTCAGTGCATGTTTTTCATGTGTAGATCCTGGTACTTCCATTCAGACTTATCATGCTTGAGATGAGGCGCTTGTAGAGACTCCGAGGTATATCTGCCACTTCTGTAGACCGAAGAGTCCCTTTCTACTCTCCTTTTAAGTATTAGCCCTACTGTATTTCTTTTCTTTGTTAGATATTCTGGAGTTAGACACTTGTAGACATTCAAAGCTTTCATGAAATTTCGGGCTTTGGGAGATGTTGTTAGTTTCGAGAGTTGTTATTGTATATGCCAAGCGGTATCTTAAACACTGTTTTATTTTACTATTTCGGTTTTTAATTATTTCTTCTGCATTTTTTGTTTATTTTCCGTATTGTTAGGCTTACCTAGTCGTAGAGACTAGGTGTCATCACGATGGTTCACGGAGGGAAAACCGGGGTCGTGACAAGTTGGTATCAGAGCTCAAGGTTCATAAAAGTCATGAATCACAAACCGATTTATTAGAGTCTCGTGGATCGGTACGGAGACGTCTGTACTTATCTGCGAGAGGCTATGTAACTATTAGGAAAATTCCACTTCATTTGATTTCCTTGTCATGCGAGATTTTTGATATCACAACTTTAAACTTTTGCCTTCTATTTTCTCAAAGATGGTGAGGACACGTGCTACCCAATATGATTAGGCACCCGCGCCCCCTACTGTAGCCATCAGAGGCCGGAGCCAGGGTAGAGGTCAAGGACGCGCACGCGGTGCAGCTAGAGCACCCATGCGAGCTGCCAACGAGGTACCACCAGCAGTTCCAGCTGGATTCCAGCCACCTGATACGCCTACTACTACTACTATTCCAGCTCTTCAGGAGACTCTTGCGCAGTTTATGAGCATGTACACCACTTTGGCTCAGGTAGGGTTGCTTCCCCTTGCTACAGCCGTATCTTAGGTCAGGGGAGGAACATAGACTCCTGCCACCCGCAATCTTGAGTAGCGAGTGCATGTTGATCAGATCCCAGAGATTATTCCTGTACAGCATGTAGTCCTAGGTCGGCCCGAGGACAGGTCAGCAGCTCCAGAGGATGAGCAGCGGAGACTTGAGAGGTTCAAGAAGTATGATCCTCCTGTATTCAGTGGGTTAGCATCAGATGATGCCTTGGGATTTCTGCAAGAGTGTCATCGTATCCTCCGCACTATGGGTATATCAAGATCGAGTAGGGTTTCTTTCACTACCTTCCATCTTCGAGGAGCCGCCTATAAGTGGTGGCGTACCTATGAGTTAGACAGTCTGGATGAGGTAGCTTCACTGACTTGGACTCGGTTTTCAGATATGTTCCTGAGGGAGTTTGTTCCTCAGAGCCTTAGGGATGCATGGCGCGGAGAGTTTGAGCATTTGTGCTATGGTACTATAAATTTTTCGGAGAATGTTGTCCATTACACTAGCTTGGCTCGCAAGATTGTTCGCCGATTTATTGAGGGGCTTATTCCCAGCATTACTTCTAGCTTGGCTCGTGAGTTGGAGATGAATATTTCTTATCAGCAGGTGGTGAGCATTGCTAGGAGGATTGAGGGTATGCATGCTAGGGAGAGAGAGCAGAGGGAGACCAAGAGGTCTCGAGAGTCGGGCCATTATTCTAGTGCCTATGCCCCAACTACAGGTCGTCATTGTAGGGGTTATATAAGTCGCCCCATTCATTCATCTCTTCCAATAGCCAGTGGTATTCCAGCTCCTCCCAGGCCTCAGGAGCCTTATTATGCACCTCCAGTATCTAGTACGCCTCCTGCACGGGGTGCTTTCAGAGGTCAGTCCGGTAGACCTGGCCCAAGATAGTCACAATTGCCACGTCCTCCTAGAGCTTGTTTTGAGTGTGGTAACACACGCCATGTGGTGAGGGATTGCCCTAGACTTGTGATGAGTGCACCTCTACAGACTTCTCAGCCACAACATACCCCATAGAGTTCTCAGGTTATGGATACAGCTTCAGTTGCTACCCCACCTGCCCAGCCAGCTAGAGATGGAGGTCGGGTAGGTAGAGGTCGCCTTAGAGGGGGAGGCCAGGTCCGATACTATGCCCTTCCTACCCGTACCGAGGCTGTTGCCTCTAATTCTGTCATCACAAGTATTATACTTGTTTGTCACAGAGATGCATCAGTTCTATTCGATCTAGGATCCACTTATTCTTATGTGTCTTCTTATTTTGCTTCGCATTTGGGTGTATCTCGGGATTCTTTGAGTTCCCCCATTTATGTTTCTACTCATGTGGGAGATTCTCTTGTTGTGGACCGCGTTTATCGGTCGTGTTTGGTTGCTCTTAGTGGTTTTTAGACCAGAGCTAATTTATTGTTGCTCAGCATGGTTGATTTTGATATTATCTTGGGCATGGACTGTTTGTCTCCCCATTATGCTATTCTTGATTGTCACGCCAAAACCGTGATGCTGGCTATGCCAGGTGTACCGCGTGTTGAGTGTAGGGGTGCTTTAGATCACACTCCCAGTAGAGTTATTTCCTTCCTTAAGGCTCAGCGTATGGTTGAGAAGGGGTGTGATGCGTATCTAGCTTATGCGAGAGATGTCAGTATTGATACCCCTTCAGTCGATTCAGTCCCAGTAGTACGAGATTTTTCTGATGTGTTTCCAGCTGACCTTTCGGGCATGCCACCCGATAGAGATATTGATTTTGGCGTTGATCTGTTGCTGGGCACTTAGCCCATTTCTATTCCTCCGTATCGTATGGATCCTCCTGAGTTGAAGGAGTTGAAGGATTAGTTGCATGAATCGCTTGATAAGGGTTTTATTAGGCCCAGTGTATCACCTTGGGGTGCTCCTATCTTGTTTGTAAAGAAGAAGGATAGTTCTATGCGTATGTGCATTGATTATCGCCAGTTGAACAAAGTTACAGTGAAGAACCGTTATCCTTTGCCTAGTGTTGATGATCTGTTTGACCGCCTTCAGGGTGCACGAGTGTTTTCTAAGATTGGCTTGCGCTCAGGTTACTATCAGTTGAAGATTAAGGATCCAGATATCCCGAAGACTGCTTTTAGGACTCGTTATAGTCATTACGAGTTCCTTGTTATGTCATTGGGGCTGACCAATGCCCCAGCAGCCTTTATGCATTTGATGCACAATGTGTTCCGGCCATATCTTGACTCGTTTATCATTGTCTTTATTAATGATATTCTGGTGTATTCCTGGAGTCGGGAAGAAGCAACACCTGAGGATAGTGCTCCAGACGTTGAGGGAAAAGAGGTTATATGCTAAGTTCTCGAAATATGAGTTTTGTTTGGATTCCATGGTATTCTTAGGACACGTGGTATCGAGTGAGGGTATTCAAATGGATCCGAAGAAAGTAGAGGCAGTGCAGAGTTGGCCCAGACCATCCTTAGCTACCGAGATTCGCAGTTTTCTTGACTTGGCGGGTTACCCTCGTCGTTTTATGAAGGGGTTTTCATCGATTGCAGCCCCTATGACCAGGCTGACCCAAAAGGGTGCTCCATTCCAGTGGACAGAAGAGTGTGAGGCAAACTTTCAGAAGCTCAAGACAGCTTTGACTACAACCCCAGTTTTGATATTGCCTATAGGTTCGGGGTCTTATAATGTCTATTGTGATGCCTCAAGGATTGGCCTTGAAGCAGTTTTAATGCAGGACGCTAGGGTGATTGCCTACGTGTCCAGACAGTTGAAGGTACATGAGAAGAATTATCCTGTCCATGATCCCGAGCTAGCTGCCATTGTTCACTCCTTGAAGATCTGGCATCATTATTTGTACAGTGTCCTTTATGAGATTTATACTGATCATCAGAGCTTGCAGCACTTGTTCAAGTAAAAGGATCTAAATTTGTGCGATAGGAGATGGTTAGAGTTGCTGAAGGACTATGATATCACTATTTTATATCACCCGGGCAAGGTCAATGTGGTGGCAGATGCTTTGAGTCGTCGAGTAGAGAGTTTGGGGAGTTTGGCTTATTTACCAGCATCGGAGAGGCCTATGGCGATGGATGTTCAGGCCTTAGCCAGCCAGTTTGTGATATTGGATCTTTCGGAGGCCAGTCGGGTTCTAGCTTGCACATTTCTTGGTCTTCCTTATTTGATCATATCAAGGAGCGTCAGTATGATGACCCTCATTTGCTTGTCCTCAAGGACAAGGTTCAGTATGGTGATGCCAGAGATGTGACTATTGGTGATGATAGGGTATTGAGGATGTAAGGTCGGATTTGTGTACCTAATGTTGATGGGCTTCGGGAGTTGATTCTAGAGGAGGACCATAGTTTACGGTATTCCATACATCCGGGTGTCACGAAGATATATAAGATTTGAGACAGCACTATTGGAGGAGGCGGATGAAGAAAGATATAGTTAGATTTGTAGCTCGGTGCCTCAATTGTCAGTAGGTGAAGTATGAGCACCAGAGATCGGGTGGGTTGCTTCAGCAGATAGAGATTCGGGAGTGGAAGTGGGAGTGGATCACCATGGACTTTGTAGTTGGGCTCCCATAGATTTTGAGGAAGTTCGATGCCATTTAGGTGATTGTGGATTGGCTGACCAAGTCCGCACATTTCATTCTTGTGTGTACTACCTATTCTTCGGAGCGTCTAGCAAAGATTTATATCCGAGAGATTATTTGTCTGCATGGTATTCCAGTTTCCATCATTTCAGATAGAGGTACTCAGTTCATATCACGGTTCTGGAGGGCCGTACAACATGAGTTGGGTACTCAGGTAGAGTTGAGTACAACATTTCACCCTTAGACGGACGGACAGTCCGAGCGCACTATTTAGATTCTTGAGGATATGCTCTGTGCGTGTATCATTGAGTTTGGAGGGTCTTGGGATCAGTTGTTGCCATTGGCGGAGTTTGCCTACAATAACAGTTATCAGTCCAGCATTCAGATGGCACCGTTTGAGGCTTTATATGGTAGGCGGTGTAGATCCTTGGTGGGATGGTTTGAGCCGAAAGCTAGATTATTGGGCACAGACTTGGTTCATGATGCTTTGGAAAGGTTAAGGTGATTCAGGATAAACTCCATATAGCCTAGTCCAGACAGAAGAGTTACGCGGACTGGAAGGTTCGTGATATTTCCTATATGGTTGGAGAGCGGGTTCTGCTTCGGGTATCGCCTATGAAGGGCGTTATGAGATTCGGGAAGAAAGGGAAGTTGAGCCCGAGGTTTATTGGTCTTTTCGAGATATTGAAGCGTGTTGGAGAGGTTGCTTATGAGCTTCTCTTACCTCCCAGCTTGGTAGGAGTTCATCCGGTGTTTGATGTTTCGATGCTCCGGAGATATCACGGCGATCCATCGCACGTGTTGGATTTCAGTTCAATCCAGTTGGACAAGGATCTATCTTATGTTGAGGAGCCAGTGGCAATATTGGACAGGCAGGTTCGAAAGCTAAGGTCAAAGAACATTGCATCAGTGAAGGTTCAGTGGTGGGGTCAGCCGGTCGAGGAGGCGACTTGGGAGATCGAGCAGGATATGCGTCGTCGGTACCCTCATCTTTTCACTAATTCAGGTATGTCTCTGTGCTCGTTCGAGGACAAACAAATGTTTAAGTGTGGGAGGATGTAATGACTCTGCCGGCCGTTTTAAGAATTTACGCCTCGATCCCCTATTAATTGCTTTCACCAAGTGTGTTTCTGCTATTTTTATTTGCCGGGATGTTTGGTTTTGAGTTTCGGAGAGTTTTGGGACATTTAGTCTCTAAATGAGTGTTTAAGTTTAAGAAATTGGACAGTAGTTGGAGCAGTGTGAAGATAGCCTCAAAATGGAATTCTGTTGGTTCCGTTAGCTCTGTTGGGTGATTTCAGGCTTAGGGGCGTGTTCGGATTGTGTTTTGGAGGTCCGTAGCTAATTTAGGCTTGAAATTCCGAAAGTCGGATTTTTAAAGTTTCCGGTTCGATAGTGAGATTTTGATATCGGTGTCAGAATGGGATTCCGGAAGTTGGAGTAGCTCCGTAGTGTTAAATGTGACGTGCCTGAAAAATTTCAGGTCATTCGGACGAGGTTTGATAGACCTTTTGATCGAAAGCGTAATTTGAGAGTTTTTGGAATTCTTAGGCTTGAATCCGATGTAAAAATTATGTTTTGATGTTATTTTGAGCGCTCCGAATATTGGAAAAAGTTTGAATGATGTTTTAGGAATGGTTGGCATGTTTGGTTGAGGTCCCGGGTGCCTCGGGTGTGTTTCGGATGCTTAACGGGTCATTTTGGAACTTGTTGGAATTGCAGAAAAATTGCAGTAGCCCAGTTCTGGTTTTCTTCTTCGCGTTCACGAGTAGGGTTTGCCGTTCGCGAAGAGAAGCTGGGGCTGGGGGAACTTTAATGCTTCGAGTTCGCGAAGGTTCTCCCTCATTCGCGAAGCTGGAGGAGATGCGGCATCGCGTTCGCGAGCGGGGAATCGTGTTCGCATGAAGGAACTGGACCAAAGCGAAGTTGTACTTCACAAACGCGAGGGTCCTTCCGCATTCGGAAAGAAGGAATGACTGGGCAGTATTTAAATAGCCAATCCGCGACCCTTCTTCATTTTTCCACCATTTTTGAACGGGATTGAAGCTTTTGAGAGAGATTTTTGAGGAAACCAAAGGGGAATCACTTGGAGGTAATATTCATGACTTCATAACTCGTTTATATGTGATTAAAGATCTAATTAGTGGTAAACAATTAGGGAAAAATCAGTGCAAAATCGGTAATTACGGCTTGCGATTAAGAGACCTTAAAATGAATATTTGAGGGGTCAATTGAACTCTGATTTCGGTGTTCTTGATATGTATACACTCGTGAGAGTATGCGAATTCTGAAAATGTAAATTTTACCCGATTATGAGATGTGGGCCCGAGGGGCATTTTGGTTATTTTACCTAATTTCGCGTATTAGCTTAGAATTTGTTTGTAGAATCAGTTACTTGAAGTGTTATTTACATTATGCAATTGAATTGAATAGATTTGGGCCATTTGGAGTCAAGTACTCATGGCAAGAACGTGGTTTCAGGTTGATTTTGAGCTGGTTCGAGGTAAGTGGCTTGCCTAACCTTGTGTGGGGGACATTCCCCTTAGAATTGGTATTGTGATAATTGAAATGCCTTGTACGTGAGGTAACGAGTGTGTACTTGTGCTAATTGTTGAAAATCATGTTTTCGCTAAAGTAGCTTTAATTGTGTTTTTTTCCTTTCCTACTTACATTACTTGAAATTTAAGCCTGCTACTAGCTTAGAGAAGTATGTCTAATTGACTTAACTACTTTATTTGCTTAAACTGCCTTATTTTTATTATGTGAAGCATGCTAGGTTAGAATTACATGTTTTTATCTTGGTACGAAGTTGAGTTTAATTGAGTATTCTTTGTGTTATTGCTGTGTGTTTTACTTTAGGACTACGGGATGGCATCCCGGGAGAACCCTTGTACGTATTTTGATTGGAACTGAAGTGCGGGATACCAAGAAATCCCTAGCATATATTGAGGATACCAAGAGATCCCTAGCATATATTGTGGATACCAAGAGATCCTCGGGATACCGAGAGATCCCCCGGCTGTTATTTTCGTGTGAGTTGTATTCCTTTCCATGATTATTTTTTCTCTGTTATAATTGATGTTGTCCTTCCTATCATGTGTTATTTCCTACGGTTGCACTTAATTATAATGTCTCATTCTATACTATTATATCTTGTATTTTATTTAAACCTCAGTAGGGCCCTAACCTTCCTCGTCACTGTCCGACCGAGGTTAGGCTTGGCACTTACTGAGTACCACTGTGATGTACTCATGCCCTTTCTGTGCATGTTTTTCATGTGCAGATCCAGGTACTTCCACTCAGACTTATCACACTTGAGACGAGGCACTTGTAGAGACTCCGAGGTATATCTGCCGCGTCCGCAGACCGAAGAGTCCCTTTCTACTCTCCTTTTAAGTATTAGCCCTTCTGTATTTCTTTTCTTTATTAGATATTCTAGAGTTAGACACTTGTAGACATTCAAAAGCTTGTGTTTCATGAGATTTCGGATTTTGGGAGATGTTGTTAGTTTCGAGAGTTGTTATTGTACATGCCGAGCGGCATCTTAAACACTGTTTTATTTTACTATTTCGGTTTTTAATTATTTCTTCCGCAATTTTTGTTTATTTTCCGTATTGTTAGGCTTTCCTAGTCGTAGAGACTAGGTGTCGTCATGATGGTTCACGGAGGGCGAACCGGGGTCGTGACAGCATGGTGCATTTTATTTAGCATGTGCATTGGCATGTAGACGTAGCAGAGTTACATTTCCTTTCCCTGTATATACCTGCTGTGTTTTACTGTTCGAGTTGTTTATTTAGCTGAAAGCATTCCTACTGTACATTATTTCTGTTATCTTTGATGGGGTTGAGTTCGTCACTACCTATCAGTCCAATGGTTGGACGTGTTACTTACTGAGTAGGTCTACTCACGTTACCCCATGCACCTTGTGTGCAGATTCAGGCACTTTGGATCCAGTGGCGGTTGTTGATCGAGGCTTCTAAATTAGGAGATTATTGAGGTACCTGCACAACATTCGCAGGACTTGATTCTCCACCTTACTTTCCAATTGTATTTCAGTTACTCCCTTAGACATTATAATAGACTGTATTTTCCTTAGACGCTCATGCACTCAGTGACACCCCGGTGTTGGGCTGGATTGTATCTATTTCTTGAAATTTCTTATGTTTCAAATAGTTCTTTAACTGTTAAAAGCTTTCGTAAATATTTTCAAACTTATCATTATCGTGTTGATTGCTGAGTTGAGGCTGGCCTAGTTTCACGATAGGCGCCATCACGACCGAGTCGGTTTTAAGGTCGTGACAGTTTTATAAAAAATTCCAACTACTTTCCGAAGGAAACAGTCAGACAGCTACCCAGATTTCACCAAAAACGCCCAGATTTCTGACCGAATTAGTCAGAAATTAAAAAAATAATTAATATTTAATGATTTTCGACGGATTCCATTAGAAATTAAATAAATTTTATTTTTTAATTATTAATTTCCGACTGATTTGATCAGAAATTATATTTTTATTATTTAATTATAAATAAATAATTATTTTTATTTATATTATTACGACTGATTCGCTTAGTAAAATTTCGACCATTTTGGTCTGAAATTTCAAAATATTTGGTTGTCTTACCTTTTTGAACGTTCTGACTACTTTGGTCGGAAATCACCACCGGATTTGATTGTAAATTGTTTTTCGACCAACTATTTTCCGACCTACCAATTTTGGTCGGAAATTCATGATTTTCGATTGTAACGACCCGACCAATCATTTTGAGCTTTTGTACTTCGCTCGCTAGTTCTTGAGCATAACTTGCCCCGTGTGATGTATTATATCTTCTATAAATCGTTGGTTTTGATTTCCAGGGTAATCAGAATGAATTTGAAAGAACAGTTCTCAATTCGAAGCTTAAAGTTTGAAAGGTTTGACCAAGTTTTGACTTGTTAGTAGATGACCTCGGATTGGAATTTTTATGATTTGGTTAGCTCCGTCAGGTGATTTGGGACTTAGGAGCGTGATCGGAATACATTTTGGAAGTCTGTAGAAGGTTTAGGCTTGAATTGGCGAAATTGATATTTTGGCATTTTCCGGTTGATAGGTAATATTTTATAATAGGGGTCAGAATGGAATTTCGGAGGTTGAAGTAGCTCCGTTGTGTCATTTGGGATGTGTGTCCAAAATTTTAGGTCATTTGGACGAGGTTTGGTTGGGTTTTTTATCAAAAGCGTAATTTGGAAGTTCTTGGAATTCTTAGGCTTTAATCCGATGAAAATTTGGTATTTCCATGTTGTTTTGAGTGTTCCGAAGGTTGTAACAAGTTTTAATGAGTTTATGGTATATGTTGGCATGTTTGTTTGAGGTCCCGGGGGCCTCGGGTGAGTTTCGGGTGGTCAATCAGACCATTTCATGATGATTGGAATTGCAGATATTGCTGATCAGTGTTGCAGAGAAAAGGCCTTCGCGTTCGCGAGTAGGCCCTCGCGTTCGCGAAGGGTTAGCTAGAGAAGGCTGAGATTTTGGCCTTCTTGTTCGCGAGGAAGGCTCCGCATTCATGAAGGGCTGGGCGATTGGTCATCGCGTTCACGTAAAGTCGACCGCTTCGCGTAGAGTAATTTAGCAGCTAAGCTTCAGGGTTATTCATCGCGTTCGCGAGTGAAGTAACGCTATCACGAAGGGTTGGTATGAGGAAGCATCGCGTTCACGCTGGGCTTGTCACGATCATGAAGAGTAATTTTTGGTCAAAGTTATTTTGTGCTTCGTGAACACGAGGCGTTGACCGCGTTCGCGAAGAAGGAAATGAGGCATGGGCAGAATGTATAAATAGTCGTCTTTTCCGCGATTTTGGGGCAAACTTTCACCATTTTTGGGCGATTGTGGAGCTTTTTGAAAGGATTTGAAGAGGGATTTAAGAGATAACACCTGGAGATAAGATTTTTTAACTCAATACTCGATTTTTGTGTGAATTCTACCTAATTAATCATGGAATTTAAGCCTAGTATTGAAGAACTAGGGCTTGTAATTGGAGACCTAGGATTTGGGATTTGAGGGGTCGTTTATGGTTGGATTTTGGTACTTTTGATATGTATGAACTTGTAAGAGGATGAGGATTCTATTTATGTGACCTTTATCGGATTCCGAGACCTGGGCCCGAGGGCCGAGTTTGAGCAATTTCAGGATTTTTGATGTAAATTGGATATTTTTGAGTGGGCTTTATTCCCTTAGCATATTTTAATGGTTATGTAATGATTTTGGATACATTTGGAGCATCCGGAGGTCGATTCGTGCGGGAAAGGGCATCGTAGGCTAGAGTTTGGACTGGATCGAGGTAAGTAATGATTGTAAATGTTGTCCTGAGGGTATGAAACCCCGGATTTCACATCGTTGTGCTACTTTGAGGTGACGCACACGCTAGATGACGAGTGTGGAGTCGTGGACCGTTAGGGATTGTGACTTGGTCCATCCCGTACGACTGTTAAGTTGCGTATTTGATTTGAAATCTTGTAATATTCCATATTTTAGAGATTGATATTATATTTTGGGTTGTATGCCATTTTTGGGGCCTTGTGCCGACTGTTGAGACCCTTAGGGGTATTTTCATTATTTTTCCTCACTCTATTTGTTTCAAAAGCATATCCTCAGTCATGTTTTACCTGTTTATTGTTTAAATTTTGTTTTATCACTTTACTTCTTAAAACGTGAAAACTGTTTGGGCTGAGTTCCCTGTTTTATTGATTGTCCGAGTGATTGTGAGGTTGATGACTGAGATAGACTGAGGGTCTGATTGTCAGGTTGATGACTGAGATAGACCGAGGGTCTAATTGTTAGGTTAATGATTGAGAGAGGCCGAGGGCCTGGTTGTGAGGATTACATATTTATGGATCGGGCTGCACACCGCAGCAATATATATATACATATATATATATATATATATACATACTATTTTTCACTCCTCCTTAAAGTGAGTTTCTATCGAAAATGTTGATTTAAATACTGCTTTCACTCATCTTTAGGCCGAGCCTCTATAGAAAATGTTGAACAAATGCTTTAACCAACTCTCATTTAAACCTAAGTTTTTAAGTTATGAAATGGTTATAAATTTCTATTTTGCTGAGGGGCTGTGTACGAACTATGCTTTTCCCGAGGGGCTGATCATGATTTTCATCACTTTCACTACACATATATATTTCATTAAACCTATATTGAAAAGGTTAGAAAGATATTTTCCAAAGGATTTTACCAAAGTTGGAAGTTTAATGAAATGATTTGAATGATATCCTATTTTGGGAACATGTTGTAATCATTGTGGTGCTATGACGTGGTTTACATGATTTCTTACTGCTCAGTCTCTATTTACTCTTATTACTTACTGGGTTGGAGTACTCACATTACTCCCTGCACCTTGTGTGCAGATTCAGGTATTTCTAAGCTTGGTGGCAATTTCATCGGAGTTAGCAAGGTAGCTGCCTGGCGATCGTGGCTCTGCTTTCTCCCTATTTATTCTTCCTTATGTATTTTGTGACTTTTCCCCGACCATTTTGGTCTTGATGTGGTTAGACAGTTGTAGTAGATGCTCATGACTAGTAACACTCCGATGTCGAGCTTGTTTAATTATTTCACACTTTTCTTTTAAATTTCATTATGAGATATTGTTTTATAAATGGTATAAAAACAAATTTTTATTGGAAAAATGGTTGATTCGAGTGTTTTGTTAGCTGGCCTAGTTTCACTATAGGTTCCATCACGATCGCGTCGGTTTTTAGGTCATGAAAAGTTGGTATTAGAGCCTAGGTTACATAGGTCTCACGAGTCATGAGCAGGTTTAGTAGAGTCTCGCGAATCGGTACGTAGACGTCTGTACTTATCCTCGGGAAGCTGCAGAACATTTAGGAAAAACTTCACATTCTTGAATCCTTATCGTGCGTCCTTGATTCAGCTTGAAAAGTAACTCTTTGAATTCCTTCCACGCATTCATATGCATGCATGAGCGCTCAGTATCGGATATGCATCGATGGCTTGTGATTCCCTGATCAAGGAGCGAGATGTGATCTCTGTGTGTTGATGTTGGGCCAGTCTGGAAGACTTGGGGCCGGATTTTTGCCTATAGCTTGAGCCCTGAGCTGTTGATTTCCTGAGCTCGTATTTCTAAATCTATATGTTCTGTTGTATTCCTTTTAAGGGAAGTAATGACTGGATAGCTATGTGATGAGCATGATGTAACTGCGAGATATGTTCATATGATTTGAATGAGACGAGAAGGGTCTGCTTGGGGGTAGTAAGAACTATTCGGTGCTTGATTTCCATCGTGATTTGACGTATGGCCCGAGTTGTGGGCATGTTGAAGGATCTTTTCATGTTGCCTAGTTGGGAAGTGAAATAGATTTCACATTGTGAGATGAGTTCAGACTCAGGAAGATTAAGTGACTGCATAATGTTTATGACGGTGAAAGGGTATAAAGAGATGTTAGTTTGAGGCGAAACAAGTGGTTTATCTCCTGCGGAGTGTTATGAAGTTTGTGTGGTCCTTATGTTGTGTTTGGAAGATCTCCTTTATAAGTGAATTATATGTGTTGAAATTTAATTTGGGTCGCTTAAGAGAGTGAGCTTGACTGTTATAAGGGTGAACGTGAGATTTGAAGAAAGTTTAAAGTAATAGATGGTTTGTGTTTCACGAGCCACAAAGTATGGAGTTTAATATCACTTTGGTACTATGGCAACAATAGAGTATATGCGTTATGAGTTACCGTGTGTGTTTTGATCTATGACTTCGAGCCAAGTGGGAGAGTCTGCTATTGATTAGTTGACTGCACAGTAATGTGCTATGTTGGTACCAGTTGAGGCGTACGGGAGAATCAGTTATGGCCTACGGAGTTTGAGACCGAAGATGGCTCGAGTAAAGGAAAATTCTTGACAAAGGTTATAATATGCTTCATAGGTGTGTGAGAATCACGGAATGTCTTGAGTTGTTGTTGGTAAAGGATGCTCGGTGCATAGATCAGGAAGCTGCTTGGTTGTTTTAGGATGAGGTTACATTATGCGGTGTCGGAGTGCTATTAAGGCACCGGTTGTTCGGTTCGTTTGATCGGGCTAATTGCAGTTTGAGTAGAGTGAATGACTCTCGAGAATGGTTCTAATGTGTTCAAGATTTTACATGTGATAATTGGATATTTTCAAGTTTTATATGTGGCTAGAAATTGAGTTTTCATTGTAGGATGTCAACACTTGTTGCATTTCTATATCAATTATGGGAGGCTATATATCAATATCAGGAAGGTGAAGGTAATGGCTTAGGATTCGCAGGAAGTATCTTCAGGGTAGGTATTTTGACGTGGTGCTTTTGGGAATATTTAAGAGAGTATTCAGCGGCTTATGAGCCTTAGACGGTGTAGTGTTATGCTCGAGTCTCGTGTGGCAAGTCCAGGTCGAGGATTGTGAAATGATAGTAGGAATAAGTATCAAGTCGAAGGTAAATTCCGAGGGACTTGTATAGATGGGATAGCTTGGTAGTAGGTCGCCTCGGCAGGGGAAAGGATATGATGAGTTCTTTGGGTACTTATGAGGTAATGAGTTTCTACAGGTGTTTCGCGGCAATTCTCTTGGGTTTAATGACCTGCGTAGCTCGGTTGAGTTAGAAGGATTCAGTCCTGATGATTTAGTGTTGTGCAAATGGAATTCGGAGAGCTCTAGATGGTTTCCACCACAGTTAGAGAGATATATTCTTCCTATTGGCGTGAGGAGCATGGGATGTATAGTGATTTTCTTCTAGATGGGATCAATAGGAAGTTCTTGGCTAGTGGAGTACATAGTTGCTTGTGGCTCGGAAGGGATATAAAGTTCTCGTGGTTATCCTAGGATGGTAAGGTTTATGCGGTATGTTGTGTATAATTGAGATTTGCATGTGTAAGGTCACGGTTCAGATTTGAAAGAAAGGTCACAAATTCATAGATAGCATGGACAGCTTCAGGTGACTAGATAAATGAGATCACTAATTGGTTTGGCTTGATGAGGGTATACATTTCAGATAGGGCGATATGTTTGAGTTATGGATGCTTTATTGGTATTGCGGCACTATCTTGTCCGATCGTCTACTGATATTCGAATTTTCTTGGTGGCACAGAAGAATTATATGTGTACCTCTCATGGGATGATTGAGTACTAAAGATATGTTATATATGCGAATCGCGAAATTGGGATCAGATATGGTAATTTGTGTGCTTTATGGACTTGGAGACTGGAAGTTCTCATAAACAGGTTAGCTCGTGGTTAGGACGGCAAGGATGTGGGTAAGTTAGTCAGATGATGGTATGTGATATGATTCAGTCATTGTGATCCTTCGGAGGGTTATTTATATGTAGTGGGTGACTAGAGTTGATGTTTGGTTCATTGGTAGGCCTATATGAATGTGTGTTCTGCATCGAGATGGCCTTGTTGACTTCGAGTTGCTATTGGTGAGGGATATGTTGATTCGATTGTTATCGAGCTATTAGTAATCAGGGGGATCTATGAGTTATCTTTCCGTGTTGTGAGACGTTAGGATTTGTTGTTTGTAGGCACATGTGGTGCAGTGTTATTGGGGCCTCTCAGTGGAATTTGAGCGGGAAGAATACTGGGTATTGCTCGGTGGATGGCATATCGGTTATGTCCTTTTGAGTTCTATGGTGTTATGTAATTGCTTCACGGTGGTTATGATGATTGCTTTGTTTTTATACATCATATTGTGCACGATTGTCGATTTTGAGCATAGTGACTTAAAGTGTTTCATGTGGGCCAGTGTTTGGATGAGGTTGAGCATTGGAGCGAAGCTATGTGGATGTATGATCTTGTAGGTTAGATTCGTGTGTTCAGTTTCTATGATGTGTGACGGGTTCTCAACATTGTGTGTGGTGGTACTGCTAAGCTTGCGGTACAGCTCTTTCATCTGAGTCATTTTCATGATTTGATTATGTTTGGATTGTTGCTTGTTGGCACGCGGATTGCACAAGTTGTGGCTTTAGTCTGTATTGATGTGTCATGTCACCAGAGTAGTTGTGTTGGATTAGATGAGATCATTGGGGTCTTTAATGACTGCAAACAGATTCGATGTCAGCATGTGGGAAGGATAATATCGAAGTTCGGCTCAGAAATTTGCGAGGGTCCTTGCCAAGGGAGAAGTGGCTTCATGAATGGTTGATCTGAGAAATGGTTATGGCTTACTGCGTGTTTCATTTATCATTGGCAGTATATGAAAGTGTTGGAATGAGACTTTAGTTGATAAGAGGTTTTCCATCGATATTCGGTTGTTGTGCGCAACTACTGTGATTAGAAGTTACCGCTACAAGTGTTTGAGTTCTGTGGTATATCATGTAATTGCACCTAAGGTTGCAGGTATGGGTTAATACAGCTTGTTCGAGCTTATTCAGAGTATAGAGGTGAGATTTTGATCTTGTGGATGATTTCAGAAGTGAAAATGTGGTTCTAAGGTTCATGGGCTAGTTTGGACTGTGAAATTTCAGTTACATTGTGTTATCGGACCTATACGAGATAGGGTGACGTGAGATCACCCTCGGGTATGTGCATGGTAAGGTTATTGAGCGATTGGTTGTCTTTTGGAACAACTCTAGGCACGTTCGAGGACGAAAGTATGTTTAAGTGGGGGGGATGTAACGACCCAACCAATCATTTTGAGATTTTGCATTTTGCTCGCCAGTTCTCGGGCATGACTTGCCCCGTGTGATGTATTATGACTTCTGTAAATCATTGGTTTTGGTTTCCAGGGTAATCAGAATAGATTTGGAAGAACAATTCCCAATTCGAAGCTTAAAATTTGAAAGGTCTGACTAAGTTTTGACTTATTAGTAGATGACCTCAGATTGAAATTTTTATGATTTGGTTAGCTCCGTCAGGTGATTTGGGACTTAGGAGCGTGATCGGAATACATTTTGGAAGTCCGTAGAAGGTTTAGGCTTGAATTGTCGAAATTGAGATTTTGGCATTTTCCAGTTGATAGGTGAGATTTTGAAATAGAGGTCGGAATGGAATTCCGGAAGTTGCAGTAACTTCGTTGTGTCATTTAGGATGTGTGTGCAAAATTTCTGGTCATTCGGACAAGGTTTGGCTGGGATTTTTTTATCAAAAGTGTAATTTGGAAGTTCTTGGAATTCTTAGGCTTGAACCAATGCAAATTTGGTATTTCGATGTTGTTTTGAGTGTTCCGAAGGTTGGAACAAGTTTGAATGAGGTTATGGGATATGTTGGCATGTTTGGTTGAGGTCCCGGGGGCCTCGGGTGAGTTTCGGGTGGTCAATCGGACCATTTCATGATTATTGGAATTGCAGAAGTTGCTGATCAGTGTTGCAAAGAAAATGGCCTTCGCGTTCGCGAGTAGGCTCTCGCGTTCTCGCGAAGGGTTAGGTGGAGAAGTCTGAGATTTTGGCCTTTGCGTTCGCGAGGAAGGCTCCGCGTTCACGAAGGGCTGGGCGATTGGTCATCGTGTTCACGTGAAGTGAACCGCATTCGCGTAGAGGAATTTGGCACCTGAGCTTCAGGGTATTTTTATTTATCGTGTTCGCTAGTGAGGTAACGCGATCGCGAAGGGTTGGTCTAAGGAAGCATCGCATTCGCGATGGGCTTGTCGCGATCGCGGAGAGTAATTTTTGGTCAAAGTTATTTTGTGCTTTGCGAACTCTAGGCGTTGACCGCGTTCGCGAAGAAGGAAATGAGGCATGGGTAGAATGTTTAAATAGTCGTACTGTCTGCGATTTTGGGCGAACTTTCACCATTTTTGGGCAATTTTGGAGCTTTTTGAGAGGATTTGAAGAGGGATTCAAGAGATAACACCTGGAGGTAAGATTTTTGAATTCAATACTCGATTCTTATGTGAATTCTACCTAATTAATCATGGAATTAAGCCTAGTATTGAAGAACTAGGGCATGTAATTGGAAAACTATGATTTGGGATTTGAGGGGTCATTTGTGATTGGATTTTGGTACTTTTGATATGTATGAACTCGTAAGAGGATGAGGATTCTATTGATGTGACCTTTATTGGATTCCAAGACGTGGGCCTGGGGGCCGGGTTTGAGCAATTTCGGGATTTTTTATGTAAATTGGATATTTTCGATTGGGCTTTGTTCCTTTAGCATATTGTAATAGTTATGTACTGATTGTGGCTATATTTAGAGCATCCAAGTCGATTCGTGCGGGCAAGGTCATCGCGGGCTAGAGTTTGGACAGGATCGAGGTAAGTAATGATTGTAAATGCTGTCCTAAGGGTATAAAACCCCGGATTTCACATCGTTGTGCTACATTGAGGTGACGCACATGCTAGATGACGAGCGTGGAGTCGTGCACCGTTAGGGATTGTGACTTGGTCCGTCCCGTATGACTGTGTAGTTGCGTATTTGATTTGAAATCTTGTGATATTCCATATTTTAGAGATTGATATTATATTTTGGGTTGTATGCCATGTTTGGGGCCTTGTGCCGACTTGTTGAGACCCTTAGGGGTATTTTCATTATTTTTCCTCACTCTATTTGTTTTGAAAGCATATCCTCAGTCGTGTTTTACCTATTTATTATTTAAATTTGATTTTATCACTTCACTTCTTAAAATGTGAAAACTGTTTGGGCTGAGTTCCCTGTTTTATTAATGGTCCGAGTGATTGTGAGGTTGATGACTGAGATAGACTGAGGGTCTGATTGTGAGGTTGAAAACTGATTTAGACTGAGGGTTTGATTGTGAGGTTAATGACTGAGAGAGGCCGAGGGCCTGGTTGTGAGGTTAATGACTGAGAGAGGGCGAGTGCTTGGTTGTGAGGATTATATATTTATTGATCGGACTGCACGACGCAACAATATATATATATATATATATATATATATATATATGGATCGGGCTGCCCGCCGCAACGATATAGAGCTTGGGCTGTAGGAACTCCTCCGGAGTCTGCACACCCCCAGTGAGCGCAGTCAACTATATATATGGACCAGCCTGCATGCCGCAACGATATTTGGATCGGGCCGCGCACCGCTGCGGTTACTATATGGTACCTATGGAGTGTGAGTGCTGAGTGTGAGCGCTGACTGGTAAGAGTTAAGTCATGAGTGACTGAGAGGCTTGCCCGAGGGGCTATAGATATACATGTACATGACTTATGCTTTGCCTGAGTGGCCTATTTATGAGCTTACTATTTTTCACTCCTCCTTAAAGTAAGTTTCTATTGAAAATGTTGATTTAAATACTGTTTTCACTCATCTTTAGGCCGAGCCTCTATTGAAAATGTTGAACAAATGCTTTAAACAACTCTCATTTAAACCGAAGTTTTTAAGTTATGAAATGGTTATAAATTTCTGTTTTGCCGAGGGCTTGTGTATGAACTTTGCTTTGCCCGAGGGGCTGATCATGATTTTCATCGCTTTCACTACACATATATATTTCATTAAACCTATATTGAAAAGGCTAGAAAGATATTTTCCAAAGGATTTTATCGAAGTTGGAAGTTTAGCGAAATTATTTGAGTGGTATCCTGTTTTGTGAACATGTTGTAATCATTGTGGTGCTATGACATGGTTTATGTGATTTCTTACTGCTCAGTCGCTATTTACTCTTATTACTTACTGGGTTGGTGTACTCACATTACTCCCTGCACCTTATGTGCAGATTCAGATATTTCTGAGCTTGGTGGCAGTTTCATCGGAGTTACCAAGGTAGCTGCCTGGCGATCGCGGTTTTGCTTTCTCCCTCTTTATTCTTCCTTATGTATTTTTGTGACGTTTCCCCGACCATTTTGGTCTTGATGTGGTTAGACAGTTGTAGTAGATGCTCATGACTAGTGACACCCCGATATCGGGTTTGTGTAATTATTTCGCACTTTTCTTTTAAATTTCATTATGAGATATTGGTTTATAAATAGTAAAAAACAATTTTTTTATTGAAAAAATGGTTGATTCGGGTGTTGTGTCGGCTGGCCTAGTTTTACGATAGGCGCCATCACGATCGGATCGATTTTTGAGTCATGACACCGATACGTATATAGATATAGTGAGTGTGCGTACGAGGTGTATGTTTCCAGTAGTGCGAATTGGAAGACATTTGAGTAATCTGCACCTTGCTCTCCCTGGGCTAACAGAACTACAGGGTTAATTTTGAATTGTCTCTTTGATAGTGATTACACAAACTATAATTAAAAAAAAAGCTATCATATACTAAATTAATAGAATAATTTAATTTCAACTTAAGAATAAACATGTTAGAAATTCAATTCATATATATTAATTGATAAATAAAAATATAATAAATAGCTTAATTTGAGAATTGAATTCAAATGCGAATGGATTACATTAGTAATTAGTATAAATTAAAAACAAAATTTTAATTCCTTAAATATAGGACATCAAATTGAAATTTTAGACCTAAAATATAATTAGTCTATTTAGCCAAGCTTCTAAAATCAGTTTATTTTGTAAAGTATTTTTTCTCAAAAGTGCTTTTCAAAAAAAGTAGGAGTAATGGCTTTTGGGCCACTTAAACTTGCACCGAATTTTAAAGCCGATACATAAATTTTTGATTTCTCATTTTAGCACACCAAATCGATAAAAATACTTATAATAAACCTCTCCCTCAGAGCGTGTATCTCAGTTTCTTGATATGAATACCAGGTCAGGTACTAAGACCATTTATTGTTTGACATTTGTAACATCTGGGTCCCATCCTTTTTAAAATTAATTTATCAAATTTTTAATTTTTGTTCTCTTTCCTTTCTTCTTCATCATAGCTCCTCCAAAACCTTCCCTTCTCCAACCACTATTTCCAATGGTAAAAATTCAAATATGATCAATTTATATCCTAGTATATATCTTAACCAAACCTCAATCTAGAAATTAGTCCAAACAAGCCATTAAATCTTCTAAAAAAAAATATCAAAACCATTCCGACAAGGTTTTCATTGGAAAAAATGGCATCTCATTGGCACTCGTCAAAATCAAAATTAATAGACCTCCTTGAGCACCTATTACTTCTCGCCCCTGAAAATTTTCAGTAATTTCGTAGTCTCAACCGGCCAAAGAAGATCACCGGAAACACTGTCACCGCCATACTTGTCGTCAAACTGAGAAAATGAGATAGACCAACCAACGCTAAAATGATTAATTTGTGGAGAAATGAAGAATGGCCAAGGGATTGTTCAAAGTCGCAACGAAGAGAAAGGAGGTGGAGGTGGGGGATCGGGAAGAAACTGTGGGGAGAAAGAAATTGGGATTGGGGTTGGGGTGGGGGTGGGGGGGAGAGTAAGGAAGAAGATAAGAAAGGGGTTACGGGGAGGGATTTAGGTTTAAGGACTTTTTTTATTTTTTATTTGTTTGTCTTTTATTTACTTTTCCTTTTTCTTATTCAGATTTTTAATATTTTTAAGTTCAGTAATACGCGTGACACTCTTTTTCTGCGTGATTAACATGCATTTTGACCACATCGGATGTGCTGCTGTCACATAAGCATAGTCAAAGGTCAAAGGTGAACACTTATAAGTAATCGATTGAGTTTAAGTGTTTAAATGGGAAAATCGAAAGTTCATATATCGGCTTTAAAATCCGGTGCATGTTTAGGTAGCCAAGAATCCATTTCGTCAAAAAAGTACTTTTGGTGAGAATCGTATTATATTTGGTTAATTAATATGAAAAGTAATTTTGAGCAACAATTATTGTTTAAAAAATATTTCTAAGTATATTCTTCTCAAAAGTATTTTTCAAAAAAAGTACTTTTGAGAAGAAGCTATTTTCACTTAATAAAAACTACTTATGCTTCTAGTCAAAAGTATTTTTTTCTTTTTCAAGCTTGGTCGAACACCTTAATTTTTGAAAAAGATAGTTTTGACAATTAAAATAAAGAAAGAAGTACAAATAAAATGAACCTCCAAAATCTTAAGTTAAAATAAGATAAAAAATTAATTAAAACAAATAAAAAAGTACAAATTATAAATGTCACAATTCCAAAATGAACCTCTTCTGAACATTCATAGGTCCTTCTCATTTTCCCTACCTGTACTTTCTTGGGTCTAATTATATCTCAACATTCAGATGCCTTCAACAACTCTCCAAAGGAAAATCATATGCTTATTGTAAACATGTAATTTTTGACCCTTCTCAAGATGTTACATATTTTAACGTAAAACATTTAATTTAGGTTTAGTATCGCTATTCTAAATAGTTTTGACTCTTTTACTTTATTTTTATTACAAAAAAGAAATCCGAAAAAAAAAATATTTTTATCTTTAGGTTAAAGTTAATTAGTATATTTATATTTATAGTAGTATAACATTTGAAAATAAAAAAATTAGTTTCATTTTTAGTATTTAGTTTTATATTAGTTTATTTTAATTTGGAATGATTTCTACATTTTATAGGTACATTGTACTATTTGATTTTCCTAGCCTAGATTCAAACCGAAAACATATGGTCCAACCCAATTCTCTAAATTCAAGTCCAATTATCCTTAGCCCAAAACATTAAGCCAATACTCATTCCCATTTGACCTAACCTAATTCATATTCCCTAAAGAATAACGCCTAAATTCCTAAATCAAGAGGAGGGACCTAGACAGAAACAAGCACGGCAGCCATTGATGCTTTTTCTTCGATTTTCACCAAAAACCAACCGCAACAATCAAAAAGGAACCAGAGAAAAGAGAACGGTCCTTCACAACCCCCACACTACAAAAAGAAAAAGAAAAAGAAAAGCACACAAAGAAAGGTGAAAAACGGCAAAAGGATTTGAAAAAAAAAAGGAAACAAAAAGCAAAGTAAAAAAAAAAAGGCAAAAGAAGGACGGCAAAAAATCAAAAACCAGAAAAGGAAACAAGGCAAAATGAGGGGAAAGGGACGGTTGAATCCTAATTTCAGGTTCAAATCCTTCTGATTTTCATTTCAAATTTCAGCTTCTGTTTCGGATTTTCGATTTGAAATTCGATGGAGTTTGATTGAGGTCGCTTTGTTTTCGAGTTTTCGGGTGTCGTCTCGAGATTCCGTCCGGGTTCGTGTTTGAGATTTCTGTCGATTGGAGTTTCGATTGTAACTGTGTTCTGTTCTTGTCCGTGCAATTGTTAGACGATTTCATCAATTAAAAATTTCAGTTTTCAGGTTCAATTCTTTCCCTCTTCTAATGGTGTTGATTTCTTGTTTTAGGATATTTAAATACTAGTAATAAATTTTGATGCTGGTTTCCATTCGTGAAATATTATGTACTGCTGAGTTTCCATCATGCCTTTGATTTAACGTATGAATCCATCCCTTTTTTTTGGCTTGCTTTGCTTTGTTGAATGCCGAGTTCGAAAAAAGGGAATGACATTTTCTTTACTGTTGGTTGTGAGTTCGAATATTCTGTTGGGTTTTAGTTTAAGAGATATTGAATTGGTATTTGGTAGGATAATTTCCGAATCTGCTAGTGTCCCTTTAGTTACTTTTAATTTTGTTAATTTTAATCATGTCAAGTAGTTTTCTACGGAATTTTTAATGCTATAACTTGTTTGTCTGTTTTAGTTAAATTAGTAGATGTCATTCTTTTGTTAAAATCAAAAACAGTGATGGAAGCAAAGGATAACGATTTGTTTAAATAAAAACAGACATGTTCATATGAAAAGTGAGGTTAGGTTTGATGATTTTGAATCTGGGCCAAAATGTTTGCTAGGCCTAACGTCAAATAAATGCCAATTACCTCCATATTTTAACCAATTACTTTAACGATCTAAGCCACCTTTGCCACAATTGACTTTCATAGTTCTCATGCTTCACAATAATCTCAAATTAGATTAGGAAATGAATCACAAACACCGTAGCTTGTTTTAGGCGCGACTAATAATAAATTATCGGGACTATGGATATAGTTCCCGTGGCATGATCACGATACATAATCCCAAATTCGGGTGTACATTTCATGTGACCTGATCGTAACAACTTTGAATAACAATAAAATAAATATGTCGTGAATTGCGGGCGCATTTCATGTAGTGTGGTTTGCGGTGTGTTCCAAAACGATAAGTGTAGGACAATCGTAACTTGTTCAAGAAATAATTCCATAAATCCTAAAAAGCGGTTAAAATAATTGAAAGCGGTTATAAAGTTAAAAATGCACAATAGGTTCTAAGCATGTAATAAATCAGGTAATTAGGTCAATTATTAATAGTTGAGCGACCGTGCTAAAACTACGGAATTCGGGAGTGCCTAACACCTTCTCCTGAGTTAACATAATTTCTTACCCGGTCTTCTGTGTTCGCGGACCAAAAGTAGAGTCAATTTTTCTCGATTTGGGATTTAAAATAAACCAGTGACTTGTGACACCAATAATTATTCCAAGTGGCGACTCTGAATAAATAAATAAACTCATTTCGAATCATGTCACTTTAATTGAAAAAACTCTCTTATACCCTTTTCGGGTAAAAAAGAAGGTGTGACACTTATCCCTTTTCATTCTTCCTCATTTCATGCGATCGTCGACTACATTATGTACATTTTCATCTGTGGAGAATTTACCATCTTCAATATTATATATTCTCATATAGACTAGGGGTTTATCATTAGTATTTCTCTTTGAAGCATCACATTAATCCCTATAGGTTGAGGTGCCCTTGCCGCAACATGTTTACGACTTCTTGTCTGAGAGCGAAAAAATCTTCTGTTTGTGCCCACGTTTTTGGTGGAACTCATTGAGAGCGTTAGATTTTCTGGTGTTCGAATCTGATCTCATCTTCGGTGGCCACTTCACTTTATTTCGAGTTTCTCAAGAGCGTAGACTATTTCTGTAGGTGACATAGAAAAAATATGAGCAGATAATAAGGGGGGCATACTTCTTTCGTTCCGGTGAGTTCCGTCCTTGGCCGGGATAGGCCTTGTTCATAGCTAGAGGGAGGGCCAGGTGCGGCGACCATCCTAGTGTATGGCTGGTGCCGTTCCCTATTGGGTCGCGAAACCGAGTGATCTCTTCTGGTGTTTTCTCTTCGTTCTTTTCTGGATTCAGCTTGTACCGAGGTTATCTGGTGAGTTGGTCTGTTGAGGTCGTCCTCGTCTGCTCGGACCTCGGCGCAGTAAGCATTATGGATTTTGTCCCAAGTTGTTGGAGGATACTTCATCAATAAGCTCAAAATTTGTCTAGTTGCTCTTGAACTATCTCTACTCAGCCATTCCAGAAAGTTGCGACCGATATCCCTTTGGATACGTTCGGCAGAGTCATCCTTCCTCTATTGAACTGGGCGAGGAAGTCCCTTAGTCCTTCTCCCAAGAACTGCTTAATAGCGAATATGTCATTTACTCTTGCTTCGGCCTTCTTAGCTCCGGCATGGGTGGTTACGAACATATCGGCCATTTCCTCGAAAGTTTCTATGTTGTGGGTTGATAGCTGTGAATACCATGTTAATGCCCCTCCCATAAGGGTTTCACCAAACTTCTTTAGAAAAATAGAGGCCACTTATTCCTTGGCGAGGTCGTTGACTTTCACGGTGGTGACGTAGTGAGTCACATGATCCTCAGGATCGGCCGTTCCGTCGTATATCTTGAGGTAGGGCGGCATTTTGAAAGTCTTGGTATGGCATGCGAGGCTGCATCATCAATGTACGACTGCTCTACGAACCTGCTGACATCCCTTTTTGGCAGTAGCTTAGGGGCACCCGGTATCTTGTCAACTCATTTTTGATGTTTGATGACGTCCAAATCCACTACTAAAAAGTAAATGAACACGGTCGCATGCAATATAATTTACCCAACTATGAGTCGAGGTCGAATCCCACAGAGAACAATATGTAGGCGATTAAGAATGTAAGAGAATTATCACTTGTTATGCAATGCCAAACACTTAGAATTGATTTGAGAAAATATCTATACCTAAATGCGGAAATGTAAACTAACCTAGAAAGCAAGTAAAATGATCAATGGCTACAAGTATAGATGCATCGGGAATTACACTCAAGTAACGATCCAATGTATTTCACGATTTTACAAATATGAGTGTGTTTATGTTTAGCCACGGGTAATAATTCTATATTAGCTTCTTCCAAAGACTAACAAGAATTCCTAATTTAATTATCCTTATAACAGTTAAGAAATTAAGCATACCCGGAATGGCTACAAGTAGTTCAATCCTATCCCTAGGTAAAATCTATAAAATGAGGGTTAAAGCCTCAAGTTCTTGTTAATTAATCTTTTCCAACCTCAAATAATCTTTTCCAAAATTAATTCGAAGTTAATGGGCGAGTCCTAGGGTTAGCTAATCCCTTTGGAAGCATTAAAGAACAAGAATAATTAAAGAAACAATAACTCACTTCATAAAGAATAAAAATCATTCAATACATAAGCACAACAAGATATTTAATCCACACTTTAATTATGAATATTCTCATAAACAAAATTCAAGTGTTGGATAAAATACTACACACTTAGATATACAAACAAAGCAAGGAACTGAAGAAATGAGTACAAATAAGTAAGAAATTCTTAACCACAAGCTTCAAATCTTCAAAACTCAAGTGTGTGTGCAAACCCTAGCTTCCAAAACTTGTTTTCTCTAGTCTTTAGAACTGAAAATAAGCCAAAAGATGTGTACAAATGAGTTGGTTTGTGTATTAAATGGTTTGGGGTCAAAGTTGTGAATTTCCAGAACTGCACAATTCTCTCGTCCAGTTTCTTCTTCGCGTTCGCGACTACCCCTTCGCGTTCGCGAAGATTTGTTTTTCTTGAGATTCATGTTCGCGTTTAATCCTTCATGTTCACAAAGGTTTGAGTATTGATTCTTCGCATTCGCGGTGGGTACTTCGCGTTCGCGAAGGGTAAATCACTGGCAGGTTCCATTTGTCTATTTTAGCTCCTTTTTGACTTGTTTTCACTTGGTTTCTTCATCATTACTTCTAAATCACATACAACCTGTAAAATAGAAGTAAATAACATTAAACACACGATTTTATCACTCAAATATAGCAAAAATATAGGTTTAAAGACAAGATAAGTTGGCAAAATACCAACTTATCAATGTTCTTTCATCTGGTCTCGAAGTGCCTTGTTTTCATTCTCATTTCTTCCATCCTCTTTAGAATGACAACAAGGGAATTGTCACCTACACTGTTAGTAATATTGTGAGTTATACCTGTCGTTGGAGGGTTTGGTTGGTTGCACTACTCGTCTGTTTGTTGTATCATGCAAGCTCTTGCGGTTTCTGTAGTCATGCCTAGAGCAGGTTTGTTTAGGACGCTCACTAGCGTGTCGGTCAGCCATGCTTCGAGGAGTTTTTCACAACTGGGGGTATCCCTTCTTCTGCAGATGAGAGGCCCCTTTTCCGCTGGGTTTTGTTATGTTGCAGTGTGGGGGAGGTGATCTTTTTCACTTAGGGGACGCGTTGGGCGTCACGTCGTCACTTACTGTTTCACAGCTTTCGTTGATGATATTCATGAGGTTGGTTAGGAAGTCATTTGTTATTTTCGTCCTGTCTCCTTAGTTACATGCCATGTAGGGTTTTGTATTCACAAAGAATGGAGATCTCGAGGTTTTTTTATGTTAGTGACTTGCGCTAATTGTAGATCTCTAGGAAGCTAAAAATTTAACTAAGAAGTCCCCACAGACAGCGACAAATTGTTTGACCAAAAAATATAGATCTTATTACAACTAGTTAAATCAATATAAATGAGGGTTAATCTTAGCTAATAATAATATCCTAAAGATGGGGTCCTCAAAAGTTCAATAAGTACTATAAAGGTATATTTTGATAGCAGCGGCAACAGACAATCAATACTCAAGAAATCAAAGGCAATAATGTGGTATTAAATATTGATGAATGGCAACCAATGACATTTATGTAAATAAATACAAAGAAGTCACCCAAGATAAGATGGAAGTAATGAATATTCTCTCTGACAATGATGAGTGATAGATAATCCTTTGAATATCCGAGTTATTGTTGCTCCCAAACGCACACGTAAGTATACGTGGTCGACTAGTAATATAGAATTATAAGTCCAGATATCGTACCCACAGGGACTTGTGATTAACTATCAACTATATAAAACCAAATAATTAATCTATTCAAGCGAATCCTAATGTATGAATATTTAACTAAAATTAAGAGTAACAAATTAAGAGATTAAAGAAAACAAGTTGACGAATTCATTGTGAATGTATATTCTAGAGCTATGGGTTATCTAACAATCTCGTTGAGTTTCTACCTAAATTGTCTAATTAATTTATCTAGTTTATTGATTGACGGGGTTAATATTTCTCGTAGCCTTCTCCAGAAGTACAACTCGCCTATTCAAGCTAACATAACGCCTATATTCCTATGGAATTAGGATTGACAAGAAAACATTTATAATTCCCGTATAATAACCAAGCAAGGAGATTAGGTATATTACTATACTAACCGCAAATTCGCCTCCCCCCCAGATTAAGATCTTGCTCTACTCAATCTTATAAGAATTCCCTCTCCCGAGTTCAATCCTAGATTCGTAGATAGTATTCAATTGGTGATCAAGAAATCAAATAATTAAGCGCAAGATTGAATAAATAAACCAATATGATAAATAATAAGAACAATTCAAGCTTCAAACTACAACGTTCATGTAGCACCCAAAACTTTAGAACTAGTGAACTACGAGATTAAAAGAAGAGAAGAGAAGAAAAACTAGTTAGAACCCTCCTTCAAACGTGGTGTGTGTTTCTCCACGTGAATATTTCTTCAAAATATGTTAGATATATTCTCCAAATTAGATTTAGGACTCCTTTTATACAAGATGAGGTCGTGCAGAGCTGAAATAACCTTGTTCCGGACGAAATAGGAAAAGTCCCGGCCCCTGGCATCCAGACCAGAGCTAGGGCTGGCCGTGGCGCCGGAGGCAGAATGTTTTTGCCTTCAATTCTGGTGCTGCGTTAGAGCCCTTCCTTTTGTTCCTTTTTTTTTTGTCTTCAATATGAGGGATAAACTCCAAAGAGTGTCCCCTTTTTTTTTATTCCTTTTCTTTCGCATTTTATTTAATTTTGCTCCAAATCTCTTTATTTTCACACCATTTTATTCCTATACTGTTAAAATATAATATTAAGCATAATATAATATAATTAATACTCAAAATATAATTAAAAGCACTAGAATGTGAGGCAACAATGGGAAAATATATGCATTTTTGGCCGAACATCAACACCCCACACTTAGACTTTTGCTCGTCCTTGAGTAAGTATTAAAATCACACTCAATAAATCACGCCTAGAAACACCACCACTTCGGTTGATACTAACCATTAGGCCCTATATCAACTCAAACCATCAGATATACACTTCCTAATCATCGTGCAACATACACAAGTCACAAACAAACAACAAACGTCTAACCTCCTAACCTCAGAGACAGACTCTAACTTACCAAATTTAAGCTCGCTCACCTACTCTGTCAAAGAAGCTAATAACATCACCTATCTATCATGAAACAAGTGTCGTCACAGGAATAAATAGTCCATGCACTCTAATCAAAGAAATATAATTTAAGGACTTAGCATCAAAGAACAACTCTCTCACTCACAAATGAATTCACATGTAACAAAGAACCATAGGCTTGCCCATTATGTACATCTCTACTAATTAAAAATGCTCGAATAGAATTAAATAGGACTTTAACGGGTTGTAATGTTGGCTAAGGGATGGGTAGGAGAATTATCTAATAATGACTTACACTTCCCTAAGCACTTTGCACTTTTAAACTTCATCACCCATTATTTTCATCTCTTAATTTTATTTTTCAGCCCTCTCTTCATCAATTATTTCACAAGTATTTCCCTCATATCAAGAACGTTTCAATCATATATTTTTTCAAAGCAACTTTTTTTTTTCATGTCACATTCTTTTCAAGATGACCTTTTCATCACTTTTCAGCTATCGTTAGTCACCATTTTTTTACGTAATCATCACTTCTTCAAATTATCAATTAATATCACAGTCTAAGCAACATTGCTTAAGGAAGTAGGGTGCAAAAACTAGGGTTTCAAACAAAAGGATCAAGGCAAAAATACGGCTTCCAAACAAAAGGCTACAAGTTCAAAGGGCTAACTAGTGGTACAATATCTGAAAAAGCTAAAATTCATAAGATATATCAAAGAAAGCCTATTATCATCTTCTAAACAGAGCAACACTTTTATTTTGCTTCAATAGCACGCAGAGCAAGTTCTAGACTAAGATGCAAAACATGAAATATATGTAAGAAATCCTCACCCCACATGGCACTAATATCAATCAAGATGGATCAATTCCACTCTAAGATAGACAGGGTCATAGCGAACAACAAAATAAGAATAAGTTATATATAAAGTCACAACCCTAAGCCTAGGAGTCAGAAAGTCTGCTATTTTATTCATTACTCAAGCACTCAGAGGAAATTACTACTTAAGCTCGGACCTAAATAAGCTAGTATCAAACAAGTTACATATAGTTTTTCTTCCTCTTTTACTACACAAAAAAAAAATCTAATCCTAAAATTAAAAAAGTTTACACGGTTCAAGTTACATCCCCTGGAAAAGAACCGATGCAAAAAGAAAAATCAAGGGGATTATTATCTAACTAAAACTAACTAGAACCAAAAAAAAATCTTTTTGGATTTTTTTATTATTTGACTTTAATCACTCAAGAAAGCTGTCCACAAAATCCATCATTAGGAAAAGTCCCAATTTTTGATTTATTTTTTTAACAAAAACTACTATACTAAAAATGAGTACTTCAACTAAGCTAAGATAGCACAGAAAATCACCTAGACAATCTCCTCACCCCACACTTAAAATTGTGCAATGTCCTCAATGCACACTGAAAATAATAAGAGGGTTAAAGAGACTCCCTAATAGGCCAAAGGCCGAAGCATTAGCAGCTCACGGGATACTCAGACTTCTCCCAGGTATGATCCCTTGTGTGGGTACCTCACACTTAGTTTCAACCACATGCTCGCTTTTGCACATGCCTATTGGATTTGACTCCGTGCTCGTACTCCTACAAAATATAAAAATAACACTACAACGATAACACAATAAAAAAAATAAAGAAAAAGAAAAAATATAATTGGGTTGCCTCCCAACAAGCGCCTTATTTAACGTCGCGACACGACTTCATCACTTTCACTACTTTTCCTGATATGAATTGCGCCCCCAATTTTGCATTAATTTATGGTCACTTTCATGGGTGGTAGTGTAAAAATAAAGGAACCAAGCAATAAATATCGCATCTTGCACTTTTTGACCTTTAAGTATGGGATGTCGTTTTGTCTTCTTGGTATAGCAAATTTCAGAATATAAACACTTTGTTCCTCATCCATTGACTCCTCTATAAGCTCAAATGGATCAATTCTCGTGTCACCAACCAAGCACAATGTTGAAAAATGGTTATAGTGAAGTCCAATGCGCTCCAACTCTAGAATTGCTTCACTTTTGACATCCTCACTTTTGCGCACTTCGTCAACCTTGGCATCATTAACAATTTGGTTGAATAGTTGGGATTCCTCTTTTTGTTCTATAAGTTGGCCAGTATCTATAATAATTGGTTGTATGGCATCAGACACCTCAACCTTTTTATTCAATTTAGCCTGCATGTCATGGATATCTGAGCCAAATTGGTCTATCTCTTGCCTGAGCTCAGTTCTTCTTTCTATCATTTGTTCTGTCATATTTGAAAGACCATCACGGAGAGACTCATGAAATTTTATCAGCTGAGCTTGTTCTTTTAGCCAAGATTGGCTTACTATATCCGCTTCTTTAAAATTATCATCTCGTGGGAACTTGAACTAGCCCTCTTTATCCAATTCTTCCGCCTCGGCCTTTATTCTCATGATTGCCATACTAATTCTTTGTATAGACTTTTGATTTTCATCTTGCTGCTCGGCTACTTGCCTCATCATGTCCATAATATGAGCAACACATTCCACATCTTCCACGTTATTGTTCCTATCAAACTCATAAACATTGTTAGAAACATCAGAATAAGAGCTCTGAGAAGGATAATAAGAATTAGGACAACCCTCCCAATGACCACATTGACAACCACACACATTACAAAAATTTCACTCGTAAGATTGAGATTCACAATTTTACCACAAGTGTGGTCCTCCACAATATGGACATGGATCACCAAAATAAGAATAACTAATATTCGACCAATTCTCATTCCAAGATGCCATGTCAACAAAGATAATAAAATATTAACTAAGACAAAAATAAATAAATAAAGGAACTTGAATAGACAAAAAGTAAAAATCTAATTTAGTATAGTTAGTTTCTAAATCCCCGGCAACGACGCTAAAAACTTGTTGCTCCCAAACGCACACGCAAGTATATGTGGTCGACAAGTAATATAGGATTGGAAGTCCAGATATCGTACCCATAGGGACTTGTAATTAACTCTCAACTAAATTAAACCAAATAATTAATCTATTCAAGCGAATCCTAACGTATGAATATTTAACTAAAATTAATCTAGAGTAATAAATTAAGAGATTAAAGAAAACAAGTTGGCGAATTATAGAAACGAATTCAATATGAATGAATATTCTAGAGCTATGGGTTATCTAACAATCTCGTTGAGTTTATACCTAAATTGTCTAATTAATTTATCTAGTTTATTGACTGACGGGGTTAATATTTCTCGTAGTCTTCTCCAGAAGTACAACTCGCCTATTCAAGCTAACATAACGCCTATATTCCTATGGAATTAGGATTGACAAGAAAGCATTTATAATTCCCGTATAGTAACCAAGCAAGGAGATTAGGTTTATTACTATACTAACCGCAAATTCGCCTCCCCCCAGAATTAAGATCTTGCTCTACTCAATCTTATATGCAATCTAGAATTCCCTCTCCCGAGTTCAATCCTAGATTCGTAGATAGTATTTAATTGGTGACCAAGCAATCAAATAATTAAGCGCAAGATTGAATAAATAAACCAATATGATAAAATAATAAGAATAATTCAAGCTTCAAACTAAAACGTTCATGTAGCACCTGAAAACTCTAGAACTAATGAACTATGAGATTAAAAGAAGAGAAGATAAAAAAAACTAGTTAGAAGCCTTCTCCAAGTATGGTGTGTGTTTCTCCATGTGAATTCTCCTTCAAAATATGTTATGTATCCTCCAAATTAGGTTTAGGACCCCCTTTATACGAGATGAGGTCGTGTAAGGCCAAAATAACCTTGTCCCCCACGAAATAGGAAAAGTCCCCGCCCTCGGCGTCCAGACCAGCGCCTAGTGCTGGCCGTGGCGCTGGAGGCAGAATGTTTTTGCCTTCAATTCTTGTGCTGCTTTAGAGCCCTTCCTTTTTTCCCTTTTTGTCTTTAAAAGGGGGGGGGGGGACAAACTCCAAAGGGTGTCCCCTTTTTTTAATTATTTTTTTCTTTCTTTTTCTTCCGCGTTTTATTTAATTTTGCTTCAAAATTTCTTCATCTTCATACCGCTTTATTACTACACAGTTAAAATATAATATTAAACATAATATAATATAATTAATACTCAAAATATGGTTAAAAGCACTAGAATGTGAGGCAACAATGGAAAAATATATGCATTTTTGACCGAATATCAGCTATTCTCGGATCTGGTGGAAAAATGTAGACAAGAATCTTAGCCAAAAAGTACTTTTTCTCTCATTGCAATAAGATATTATTCTCTTCTCTAAAGTCAAAGAGTGTTTTACAAATGAATATCACATGTCTGTTTTCATTAGGTCTCTTTTTCTTTTATAGGGAACATATTCCTAGAAATTGTCACGACCCAAATCCCGCTCCGGTCGTGATGACGCCTCTCGTGAAGACAATACCAGCCAACAAACCCATATCACCTTTTCAAAAATAGTTAAACATTAATAAACAGTTTAAATATGATTTAATGATATTATTAACGGAAGCACAACCTGACACAGCCCTAACCAGGGTGTCACAAGTCACGAGCATCTACTAGGGTATAAATACAACTGAAAGCCTGGAGTGTACAAATACAGACTAATGAAATGAGGAGAGAGAAAAGCAGTGCTGCGAACGCCGGCAGCTACCTTGCTAAACCCTTATGACTCTGCCTCCGATCAGCCGAAACATACATGAATCTGCACACAAGGTGCAGGGAGTAATGTGAGTACTCCGACTCAGTGAGTAATAATAATAAATAAAGACTAAAGGCAAGAAATCACGCAAAAACACAAGGTATTCCATACTAAAGCAGTAAAATCACTTTAAACAGTAAAGCAGTGAGAAATCAAGTGAAAATCCCCTTTTTTCCAACAAGTAAAGCAAGTAGTTTACAAGTGAGTAACAAAAATGATAGAAATGTAAATAGCCCCTCGGGCAAAACATGTACAACAAACCGCCACTCGGGCATAATATCAACAGAACCATCCCCTCGGGCTCAATATCAGAACAGTGCCAGCCCCTCGAGCTCAATATCAGAACAGTAACAGCCCCTCGGGCTCAATATCAGATCAGTAACAGCCCCTCGGGCTCACTCTCAGAATAGTATCAGCCCCTTGGGCTACCTCACAATCACTCATATCAGCCCCTCGGGCAGTATCACATATCACACTAGGTACCCGCTCTCACTGGGTGTGTTCAGACTCCAGAGGGGCCCCTTACGGCCCAAGCGCTATATCAAGCCACCTTGTGGCATCATCACTCAGCATATCCCACATCACTCAAGCCACCACATGGCATATAAAGTATCTTAGGCCCTCGGCCTCATATCACTCGGCCTCACATTACTCAAGCCACCGCGTGGCATATAAAGTATCTCAGGCCCTCGGCCTCATATCACTCGGCATATCCTCACATATGGACCTCGGCCTCACTCAGTCCGGAAATCATCATAAGCCCCTCGGGCATTTGTAAAACAGTAGTTCTCTGCCCAAAATACCATTTAGAAATATCATTTGAGTTTTCAAATCTGCATAAAAGCGGTTGAGTTTGTAAAACAATAATTATAAACAGGACTGAGTTTAAATATAAGTCAAAACAGTGAGAAAATAGTGATAAAAATTCCCGAAGGATTCAAATAATTGGCACGAAGCCCAAGTATAGCAATCAGCCTAAATCATGATGATAACAAATAAGTTTCAATCAAATATGCGTAAAATCATCAATCGGGATGGACCATGTCACAATCCCCGGTAGTAAAAGACCCCGCGCTCATCATCCACCGCGTGTCTCACCTCAATATAGCACTACGATGTGCAAATCCGGGGTTTCAAACCCTCAGGACATCATTTGCAATTATTACTCACCTCGAACCGGCTAATCCTCTTGCTCGCGATGCCTTTGTCTCTCAAATCGACCTCCGAATGCCTCAAATCTAGCCACAATAATTCGATTCAGTTAATAAAAATTATAGGAATTAATTCCATATGAAATTCTACATTTTCCATTAAAAATCCGAAATTGCACTCAAAATTCGCCCGTGGGGCCCACATCTCGGAATATGACAAAAGTCACGGAATATGAACCCCCATCCAACCACGAGTCCAACCAAATAAATTTTACCAAAATCCGACATCGGATTGGCTTTCAAATCTTAAAAATTCATCTTTATGGAATTTTAGAAAATTCCTCCATTTCTCTTCAAATATCAATAATCTAATGCCAAAAATGAAGATTTATTCATGAAATATAATCAAAAAGGATTCAAGAACACATACCCCAAGAATTCCCATGATTTCTCGCTCAAAATTGCCCAAAACCCGAGCTTGGCAGTCAAAAAGAATGACCAAAAACCGGACTGCTGGACTTAAAACTGTCCAGAATTTCGGGGGTACTGATCATACGTTTTTACTGTTCACGTACTGTTTACATGTACTATACATAGGTACTGTTCATGCAGGTGCGGTCACTGTTCACACGTGCGAAAAATGCAGAAACTGCCCAAAAAATTGCAGCAGCTTTTCTTTTCACTAAAAAGGCTCTAACTCCATCATACAAACTCGGAATTCGATGATTCTTGTTCCTATGAGTCACAAATAATAATACGAACATATCCCTTCAGCCGAAACTCAATTTGGAGCTCATTTGCTCAGTACAATACCCATTTCGCTCGTTAAACAATTAACTCATGTTTCGTGTCAAAAAACTCAATCGCGACTTGATGAAATTAGGCCAAACTTTTCAGACCAGTCCTATAATTCATTATCAAAATTCCGGAAGTCTCGAAATCAAATTCGATCTCTAGAACTAAAAATGGACCTTTGGATCATTACATGCTTATGCTCAAAACGGCAAAATCTTCCAAAAACACTTCCAAAACATATCCGAGCCTCATGGGACCCCGACCAAACATGCCAACACACCCCATAACATAATTCAAACTTGTTTCAACCTTCGGAATGCTCGAAACAACATCAAAACATCAAATCACCCTCGGATTCAAGCCTAAGAATTCCAAAACTTCCGAAATCCGAATTCGATCAAAAAGTCGACCAAACGACGTATAAATGACCTGAAATTTTACACACACATCACAAATGACATAACGAAGCTACATCAACTCTCGGAATTCCATTACGACCCTCGGATCAAAATCTCACCAATCAACCGGAATTCGCCAAAATATTGACTTTGCCAATTCAAGCCAAATCCTTCCACGGACTTCCAAAATGCATTCCGATCGCGCTCCTAAGTCATAAATCACCCAACGAAGCTATCCAAATCATAAAATTTCCGATCCGAGCTCATATACAAATAAGTCAACTCTTAGTCAAACCTTTCAAATTCAAAGCTTTCAATTGAGATTGTTCCTTCAAATTCATTCTGATTTTTCCTGAAAATCAAAACCAACAATCTACATCAGTCATAATACGTTACACGGGGCAATTCATGCCTGGGAACTGGCAATCAAAGTGCAAAAGTTCAAAATTACCGGTCGGGTCGTTACATCCTCCCCCACTTAAATACACGTTCGTCCTCGAACGTACCTAGAGCTATTCTAAAAGCCCACCAATCGCTGAATAACCTTACCATACATATAGCCGGGGGTGATCCCACGTCACCATATCTCATATAGGTCCGATAACGCCGTTTAACTAAAATTACACAATCCAATCTGGCCCATAAACCATAGAACCACATTTTCACTTCTGAAACCATCAATACGTTCAAAACCTCACACCTATACTTTGAATAGATACGAACTAGCTGTAGAAACCCATGTCTGCAACCTCGGGAGAAATCCCATGATATACCATATAACTCTAACGCTCGCAGCAATAACTTCTATTCACAGCAGCTGCCCATAACAACCAAATACCGATAGAAAACCTCTTATCAGCTAAAGTCTCATTCCAACACTTTCGTATACTGCCAATGATAAATGAAACACGTAATAAACCATAACCATTTCTCAGATCAACCATTCATGAAGCCATTTCTCCTCTGGCAATTACCATAGCAATTTTTTTTAACCGAACCTCGATGTTTACACATCAAACATGCTGAAATCGAATCCGTTTATTTTCATTAATGCTCCCAACGATCTCCTCTGACCCAACTCACTACCCTAGTGACATGTCACACCAATAGAGGTCTAATCCATATCTAGCATAATACGCGCACCAATAAGCAACAGTTCGAACATACTCAAATCATGAAATTGACTCAAATGAAAGAGTTGTACCTCAAGCTCACCAGTACCACCACAACGCAGGGCTGAGAACCCGTCTCACATCATAGAACAGGAAACACGAATCTAACCCACAAGGTCATATCTCCACATAGCTTCGCTACAATGCGCGATCCTATCCAAACACTGCTCCACATGGGACACCTCAAGTCACTATGCTCGAAATTGACAACTACACACAATTTGACGTATAGAACCAAAGCAAATCATTACACCAACAGTGAAACAAGTAACATATACCACGCAAACCCGATAGGACGTAACCGATACACCATTCACCGAGCAACACCCGATTACTCTTCCCGCTCGACTTCCACTATGAACCCCATTAGAACCACATCATATATGCCCATAACCAATAAATCATAATGTCTCGCAACACAGAAAGGCAACTCATAGATCTCCCCAGATCACTAATAAGCTCAATTACGGTTGAATCAACCTATCCCTCAACAATACAATTCGGGGCCAACCAAGCCGACTCGAGTTAGAACACGCATCCACATTGGCCTGCCAAGGAACTCCTTACCAAGGAAGCCTAAAGCTGCTCCTTCAACTACCATAACTCCTGCCGGAGCCATACGATACGGTGCCCGACATCACATAAATACCGAAATCCACAACCTCGCCCGACGACATGACCAACCACAAGAAACGCTTCCGGAAAGTCCGTCAACACCGAAACTGAATCAATGGTAGAAACCTCTGCACTGACGTCCATCACGAAGGCCCAATTAAGAGAAGCAATCCTTCCCAGTCATCCGCTGGGTCTATGAAATATAAACCACTCCACTAGAACATAACCCGACGCACATCACCACTCAACCTTTGGCATTTCCAACCTATCCCATAATGCAATAGTCCAGAATAACCCAACACTGAGACGATCAGTCTAAATCCCCAACATCACATCCAAAATCTAACATACCAAGCAAAGAAAGATCCACTCGGGCCTCCAAATCTCGGTAGTCACTAAATAGTGCTGATACACACGATCTACAATCACAACATAGCCTGAATATGAGAGCTTCCGTCTCCACGTCCATACAGCACATGAATCATCATATCCTATCCCAATTTCGCTGTCCGAATATATGCCACACCTCTAATACCCAATCATTCCACTATAGATACTCTAAAATTTTTCTGTGCCACCAAGCAAACCCGAATATCACCACTCGATCTAAAAAGAAGGTGCCGCAATACTACCGAAGTGCTATCAACTTAATAACATTGCCCTTTTACTAAAACATAGACTCTCGTCAAATCATTTCCATTTAGCAGTACTATTTACTTAATCATCTGAGGCTACCCGCTGCCTAAGAGTTTTATGAACTTCCTTTCAGAACTAAACTGTAACGCATCTAGCCAAGAACTTCCATTAATCCCATCTAGAAGAAAAATCATTACATATCCTATGCTTCTCACACTCAGAGAAATTGCACCTCTCCAACCACGATAGAAATTAATAAGAACTCTCCCAATTCCATTTGCACAAATTCAACTGCCAGGACTGAATCCTTCTAACTAGACCAAGCTAAGCAAGCCATCAAAACCCAAGAGCATTGTTGCAAAATAGCTGTAGGAACTCATTACCTCGAACACACACAAGGAATTAATCATATCCTTACCATACCGATTTGGTCTACTATCAAGATACCCCATCTATCTAAATTCCTTCTGATTCATCTTCAACTTGATATTCCTTCTTGCTGTAGCACCACAATTTCCTCAACCTAGGCTTATCACACGAAACCCAAGCATAAAGCTACACTGTCTAAGGCTCCTAAGCCGCTGAATACTCTTTAAGTGTTCCCCAAAGCCATTACCTTCACCTTCCCAATATTGATATATAGAATCTCATAATTAATATAGAAAATACCACAATTCTTGCCATCTTCCACTGAAAACTCAGTTTTTATCCATAAGTACAACTTAGAAGCCTCCAATTATTGCATGTAGAGTTTTGAACACAATAGGACCATTCTCTAGAGTCATCCACACTACTCAATCTGTAGTTAGATTGATTAAACGAACCGAACAACCTGTGCTTCATTAGCACTCCGACAGTGCAGAATGTGACCTCATTCTATAACCAAGCAACTTCTTGCCCTATTCACCGAGCATTCCTTACCAACCACAACTCAAGTCATTCCCCGATTCTCGTACACCCATAAAACATAACATAGACTTTATTGAAATTTCCTTTACTCGAGCCATAACTGATTCACAAATACGCCTCGAACTGGGACCATTAAAGCACATAACCGTGCAATCAACTATTCAATAGCAGACTCCCCCACTTGGCTCAAAGTCATAGGTCAAACACGCACCATAACTCATAACACATACGCTTTATTGCTGCCATAATACCATAGTAAGATTAACTCAATCCTTCATAAGCTCGTAGAACACAGACCATCTGGTACTTCATATCTTCTACAAATCTCGTATTTACTCTCATAACAATTAAACCCACTCTCTTATGCGACCCAAATTAAATTCACATATATATTTCACTTGTAAATGGGATCTTCTAACAGACAACATAAATATCACACAACTCCAGAACACTTTGCAGGAGATAACCCACCTACTTCGCCTTAACTAACATTTATGTATACCTTCCACCATCATAAACTGTACACAGTCACTTAGTCTTCCTGAGTCTGAACTCATACCGCAACATGATTTTTTTTACTTTACTCACAACTGGGAAACATGAAAAGATTCTTCACATGCCTATAACTCGGGGCTATACCTCGAATCAAGATGGAATTCAAGCACCTAATAGTTCTTCTATCCTCCAGCAAACCCTTGTTGTCGTTTCCAAATCATATGAATACATCTAGCAGTACTAACATATCATCACGTAGTTACTCAACCGTCACTTCCACTAATAGGGACAATACCGAACATATAAGTTCAAAATACTTGCTCACACAATCAGCACTTCGGTGCTCAAGCCATAGGCAAATATCCGGCCTCAAGTCCTTCAGACTGGCCCAACATCAACTTACAGAGATCACACATCGCCCCTCGATTGTGAAATCACAAATCATCAAGGCACATCTGATACTGAGTGCTCATGCGCGCATACGAACGCGTGGAAGGAATTCAAAGAGTTACATTTCAAGCTGAATTAAAGGACACACGATAATAATTCAAGAATGTGAAGTTTTCCTAAAGGTTCTGCAGCCTCTCGAGGATAAATGCAGACGTCTCCATACCGATCCGCGAGACACTACTAAACCTGCTCATGACTCGTGAGACCTATGTAACCTAGGCTTTGATACCAACTTGTCACGACCCAAACCCCGCTCCGGTCGTGATGACACCTCTCATGAAGACAAGGCCAGCCAACAAACCCATATCGCCTTTTCAAAAATAGTTAAACATTAATAAACAGTTTAAATATGATTTAATAATATAATTAACAGAAGCACAACCCGACACAGCCTTAACCGGGGTGTCACAAGTCACGAGCATCTACTAGGATATAAATACAACTGAAAGCCTGGAGTGTACAAATACAAACTAATGAAATGAGGAGAGAGAAAAGCAGTGCTGCGAACGCCGACAACTACCTTGCTAAACCCTGATGACTCTGCCTCCGATCAGCCAAAACATACCTGAATCTGCACACAAGATACATGGAGTAATGTGAGTACTCCGACTCTGTGAGTAATAATAATAAATAAAGACAGAAGGCAAGAAATCACGCAAAAACACAGGGTATTCCATACTGAAGCAGTAAAATCACTTTAAACAGTAAAGCAGTGAGAAATCAAGTGAAAATCCCCTTTTTTCCAACAAGTAAAGCAAGTAGTTTACAAGTGAGTAACAAAACTGATAGAAATGTAAACAGCCCCTCGGGAAAAATATGCACAACAAACCGCCCCTCGGGCATAATATCAACAGAACCAGCCCCTCGGGCTCAATATCAGAATAGTGCCAGCCCCTCGGGCTCAATATGATAACAGTAACAGCCCCTCGGGCTCAATATCAGAACAGTAACAGCCCCTCGGGCTCAATATCAGATCAGTAACAGCCCCTCGGGCTCACTCTCAGAATAGTATCAGCCCCTCGGGCTACCTCACAATCACTCATATCAGCCCCTCGGGCATAGTATCAATCACTCATAACAATGGGTACCCGCGCTCACTATGGGCGTACAGACTCCGGAGGGGCCCCTTACGGCCCAAGCGCTATACCAAGTATGGCAATCAACCCAAATCATGATGATAACAAATAAGTTTCAATCAAATATGCGTAAAATCATCAATCGGGATGGACCAAGTGACAATCCCCGGTAGTAAAAGACCCCGCGCTCATCATCCAGCGCGTGTCTCACCTCAATATAGCACTACGATGTGCAAATCCGGGGTTTCAAACCCTCAGGACATCATTTACAATCATTACTCACCTCGAACCGGCTAATCCTCTAGCTCGCGATGCCTTTGTCTCTCAAATCGACCTCTGAATGCCTCGAATCTAGCCACAATAATTCGATTCATATAATAAAAATTATAGGAATTAATTCCATATGAAATTCTACATTTTCCATTAAAAATCCGAAATTACACTCAAAATTCGCCCGTGGGGCCCACATCTCGAAATATGACAAAAGTCACGGAATATGAACCCCCATTCAACCAAAAGTCCAACCAAACAAATTTTACCAAAATCCGACATCAGATTGGCTTTCAAATCTTAAAAATTCTTCTTTATGAAATTTTAGAAAATTCCTCCATTTCTCTTCAAATATCAATAATCTAACGCCAAAAATGTAGATTTATTCATGAAATATAATCTCAAGAGATTCAAAAATACTTACCCCAAGAATTCCCGTAATTTCTCGCTCAAAATTGCCCAAAACCCGAGCTTGGCAGTCAAAAAAAATGACCAAAAATCGGACTGCTGGACTTAAAACTGTCCAGAATTTCGGGGGTACTATTCATACATTTTTACTGTTCATGTGTACTGTTCACGTGTGCTATACATGGGTACAGTTCACGCAGGTGCTGTCACTGTTCACACGTGCGAAAAATGCAGAAACTGCCCAGAAAATTGTAGCAGTTTTTCTTTTCACTAAAAGGGCTCTAACTCCATCATATGAACTCGGAATTCGATGATTCTTGTTCCTATGAGTCACAAATAATAATACGAACATAGCCCTTCAGTCGAAACTCAATTTGAAGCTCATTTGCTCAGTTCAATACTCATTTCGCTCGTTAAACAATTAACTCATGTTTCGTGTCAAAAACCCAATCGCGACTTGATGAAATTAGACCAAACTTTTCAGATCAGTCCTATAATTCATTATCAAAATTCTGGAAGTCTCGAAATCAAATTTCGATCTCTAGAACTAAAAATGGACCTTTGGATCATTACATGCTTATGCTCAAAACGGCAAAATCTTCCAAAAACTCTTCCAAAACATATCTGAGCCTCATGGGACCCCGACCAAACATGCCAACACACCCCATAACATAATTCCAACTTTGTCCAACCTTCAGAATGCTCAAAACAACATCAAAACATCAAATCACCCTCGGATTCAAGCCTAAGAATTCCAAAACTTTCGAAATCCGAATTTGATCAAAAAGTCGACCAGACGACGTCCAAATGACCTGAAATTTTGCACACACATCACAAATGACATAACGAAGCTACAACAACTCTCGGAATTTCATTCCGACCCTTGGATCAAATCTCACCTATCAACCGAAGTTCGCCAAAATATTAACTTTGTCAATTCAAGCCAAATCTTTCCACGGACTTCCAAAATGCATTCCGATCGCTCTCCTAAGTCATAAATCACCCAACGAAGCTATCCAAATCATAAAATTTCTGATCCGAGCTCATATACAAATAAATCAACTCTTAGTCAAACCTTTCAAATTCAAAGCTTTCAACTGAGATTGTTCCTTCAAATTCATTCTGATTTTTACTGAAAACCAAAACCAACGATCTACATCAGTCATAATACGTTACACGGGGCAAGTCATGCCCGAAAACTGGCGATCAAAGTGCAAAAGTTCAAAACAACCGGTCGGGTCGTTACAGAAATCCTAATAGTTCAAGTGTAGAGAATATCCACTAGAATATTCTCCTTTAAGCCCTATCTTAAAACTAACCATTATAACTCTGTCAAAGGTGCTCGCCCTCAATGAAATCTCCTCGACTTCAGTCTTGCTGACTCTTCGACCATAGGCTTTGCTGATAAGTTGATTACTTCGACACATGGTGCCCCAAGAATATTTTACCGGTACTATTTCGACTAAAGATGGATTTTGACCCATACAATTCTCATCGCTGGATTTTTTCTTAGCTTGATCAACTGTAAGCTATTTTGGGAAATCTACTATTGGAAAAGCTCAGCTAAAGGTCCAATTCTATCTCTGATTATTTACTCTTTTAATCTAATATTATGTGATTTTGGTGATATGATTTTTGTGACTTCCCTGGTGATGAGTATTTGATTGCTAGAAGTTTGATACCTCAACAACAACAACCCAGTGTAATCCCACAAGTGGGGTCTGGGGAGGGTAATATGTACGCAGACCTTACCTCTACCCCGAGGGGCAGAGAGGCTAGAAGTTTGATAGAAGTTTGATAGACCTTCTAATTGCTAGAAGTTTGATACTTTCTATAATTACCTAGTTTAATATTGATTCGGTGATTATCAGCTCTTATTAAGTTCTAAGTCAACTAAGAAAATTGAATAATCTGTGTTCATAGGCTAAATTAGTTTGTGGGTCTTGGGGTGATTTAGATTAATATAAAAAGTGCAGGCTTCATAAGACAAATTGGTCATGCCAGATAACTGCAAATTAAAATTATTTGAGCTTAGGATGATTTTTTTAAAATTATACTTTTATTAATTTATCGTCAGGAGTACACTTAGGCCGTCATCACTTGGGTAGGCAAGTACTAGGACGTTCTCTTATTTTAGTATCGAGGCGAGAGATTGTCCCCTTAGTTTATTATTATCTGGGGAATGCCCCGAAGACCTTGTAAATATTTTTATCAGGGGAATGCCCGTTAGTATATCTAATTGGAGGTCATGACGAACATCGTGGAGGAAGCATTAGTGTAGACTAGCGTAGGACTTTAGAACTTTTCTTTTGCCTCTTTCTTTTCTTCTCTTTTTCTTTTATTAGGTGGGGAAAATCTTGAACCTCTTTTGTATTTATTTTATTTTTGTGTATTTTTATCTTAATTTGAGTATTCTTAAAAGCCAACTTAATCAAGTATACAACTGTATTTACTATGGGACTTGGGTAATGCCTAATACCTTTTCTCCGAGTCAAATGCACCCCCTTACTTAGAATCTTTGGTGAAAATCAGTTTTTGGAGTCAAACGTGTTTTCAAGGAAAAATTAGTTTTAAAAATGGTGACTTGGCACCTAAAACCAAATGTCAAGTGACGATTCTAAGAAAATCCCTTTTAAATATAACATTTGTCATTTTCGAACTTAAAAATTACTTTATATCTCTTTTAAAAGAGGTTAAGGTAAAAAAGGTGTAACGACCCGGTCGGTCGTTTTAAGAATTAATGCCCCAATCCCCTATTAACTGCTTTTCCCGTGTTTGTTTCTGCTATTGTGAGTTGACGGGAGGATTTATTTGGAGTTTCGGAGAGTTTTGGGACACTTAGTCCGTAAATGAGAGTTTAAGTTGTAGAATTTGGATCGTAGTCGGAGCAATATGAAGACGACCTCGGAATGGAATTCCGTTGGTTCTATTAGCTTTGTTGAGTGATTTCGGGCTTAGGGCGTGTTCGGGTTGTGCTTTGGAGGTCCGTAGCTTATTTAGGCTTGAAATGCCAAAAGTTGAATTTTTGAAGTTTTCGGTTTGATAGTGAGAGTTTGATCTAAGGGTCGGAATGGAATTCCGAAAGTTGGAGTAGCTCCGTAGTGTTGAATGTGAAGTGTATGCAAACTTTCAGGTCATTCGGACGAGGTTTGATAGACCTTTTGATCGAAAGCGTAATTTGAGAGTTTTTGGAGTTCTTAGGCTTGAATCCGATGTTAAATTGGTGTTTTGATGTTGTTTGGAGCGTTCCGAAGGATGGAACAAGTTTGAATGATGTTTTAGGATTGGTTGGCATGTTTGGTTGAGGTCCCGAGGACCTCGGGTGAGTTTCAGGTGCTTAACAGAAATTGATTTTTGGACGTAGGCAAAAATTTGATTGTTGAACCTGTCATAACCGCACCTGCATATGTGGGACCGCAGATGCGGCGCCGCAGAAGTGGCTAGGTGACTGCAGAAGCAGAATTTGGTCCAGGCTCCAGAAGCCACAGGTGCGAGAAGTGGAACGCACCTGCGAGACCGTATGTGCGGAAAGGCAGTCGCAGGAGCGGAAACTTGGGTTTAATGAAAAGTCACAGGTGTGACTTAGTCTACGCAGAAGCGAGACCACAGGTGCGGTCCTAGGGCTGCAGATACGGTTTCACTGTTCAGAAAAAGGGGCAGAACGAGGGTTTAGTGTAAAATCTTGGAAAATTGATTTGGGAGCTCGGGATTGGCGATTTTGAGAGAGATTTTCACCTATGTGTTTTGGGTAGTAATTATTACTCGGTTTTGATTAATTTCCACGAATCTATGCTTAAATTCATCTTTTGAATTCGAATTTGGGGTGAAAACTTGGAGAAAAATTGGAAAAAAGATCCTAGGCCTAATTTTTGGGTTTTGATCTAGATTTTGATGTCGTATTGGAATAATTTTGGTGTAAATGAACTCGTGAAAGTATGAGGATTCTGAATTTGTAAATTTTACCCGATTCCGAGATGTGGCCCCAGGGGGCATTTTGTTCATTTTACATAATTTCGCGTATTAGCTTAAAGTTTATTTGTGGAATCAATTACTTGATGTTATATTTACATTATGCAATTGAATTGATATTTGAGCCATTTGGAGTCGAGTACTCGTGTAAAGAACGTGGTTTCAGGTTGATTTTGAGACGGTTCGAGGTAAGTGGCTTGCATTGGGGGAACTCCCCTTAGGATTGATATTGTTGATATTTGAAATGCCTTGAACGTGAGGTGACGAGTGCGTGCTTGTGCTAATTGTTGAAAATCCTATTTTCATTAAGTAACTTTAATTGTGTTTCCTTTCCTGTTTATACTAGCAATTTAAGCCTACTGTTAGCTTAGGGAAGTATGTCTAATTGACTTAATTGCTTTACTTGCTCAAACTGCCTTATTTGGATTATGTGTAGCATGCTAGGTTAGAAATACCTGTTTTACCTTGGTATGAAATTGAATTTAATTGAGTATTCTTCGTCTTACTGCTGTGTGTTTACTTTGGGACTACAGGACGGTATCCCGGGAGATCCCTGCACATATATTGATTTGGACTGTAGTGCGGGATACCGAGAGATCCCCAACACATATATTGATTTGGACTATAGTGCGGGATACCGATAGATCCCCAGGACGTATATTGATGATACTAAGAGATCCTTGGGATACCGAGAGATCCCTAACATATATATTGAGGATACTAAGAGATCCTCGGGATATTGAGAGATCCCCAACACACATATTGAGGATACTAAGAGATCCTCAGGATACTGAGAGATCCCCCGTTGTTATCTCTATGTTGAGCGATATTCCTTTTGTGATTATTTTGTCTCTGTTATAGTTGTTGTTATTCTTATTATTCTGTGTTACTTCTTATTGTTAGCATTTAATTATATTGTCGTATTCTATATTGTTTTACCTCGTTTTCAGCTATAATCAGTAGGGCCCTGACCTTACTCATCACTACTCAACCGAGGTTAGGCTTGACACTTACTGAGTACCGTTGTGGTGTACTCATGCCCTTTCTGCCCATGTTTTTCATGTGCAGATCCAGGTACTTCGACTTAGTCCTACTACCCTTTAGGCGAGGCAATCCTACAGAGACTTCAAGGTATTTTTTTTTGCGTCCGCAGACCGAGAAGTCCCTTTCGACTCTCTATTATAGTTTTAGCCCTTCTGTATTTATCTTGATTTAGACATTCTAGAGTTAGAGCACAATGTAGTATTCATAGCTTATGATTTCATGAGATTCCAGGTTTTGGGAATTGTTTAGTTTTTGAGATCTTATATTGGTATATGCCGAGTGACATCTTAAACACTTCTATATTTGTTTCTTCAGTTTTTATTAGTTTTTCCGCATTTTGGTTCTTTTTTCGCAATTGTTAGGCTTACCTAGTCGTAGAGACTAGGTGCCGTCATAACAGTTCACGGAGGGCGAACTTGGATCGTGACAAGTTGGTATCAGAGCTCTAAGTTCATAGGAGTCATGATTCACAAGCCGGTTTATTAGAGTCTTGCGGATCGGTACAAAAACGTCTGTACTTATCTACGAGAGGCTATGTAACTGTTAGGAAAATTCCACTTCATTTGATTTCCTTGTCGTGCGAGATTTTTGATATCACAATTCTATTCTCTCACAGATGGTGAGGACATGTGCTACCAGAGATGATCAGGCACCCATACTGGAGCCGTCAGAGGTCGGGGCTGGGGTAGAGGCCGAGGACGTGCACGTGGTGCAGCTAGAGCAACCGCGCAAGTTGCCACCGTGGTGCCACCAGCAGTTCCATCTGGAGTCCTGGAACCTGATACACCTACTGCTATTACTACTCCAGCGCTCCAGGAGACCCTTGCGCAGTTCATGAGCATGTACACCACTATGGCTCAAGCATGATTGCTTCCCCTTGCTGCAACTATATCTTAGGCCGGGGGAGGGCCACAGACTCCAGCCGCCCGCACTCCTAAGCAGCGAGTGCATGTTGTTCAGGTACCAGAGATTATTCCTGTACAGCCTGCAGTCCCGCTGCCGGAGATTATTGTTACTTCTTATTGTTAGCATTTAATTGTCACATTCTATACTTTTTCACCTCGTTTTTCAGCTATAATCAGTAGGGCTCTGACCTTCCTCGTCACTACTCGATCGAGGTTAGGCTTGGCACTTACTGAGCACCGCTGTGGTGTACTCATACCCTTTCTGCGCATGTTTTTTATGTGCAGATCCAGGTACTTCGACTCAGTCCTACTACCTTTGAGGCGAGGCGATCCTTCAGAAACTTCAAGGTATATCTGCCACGTTCGTAGACCAAATAGTCCCTTTCCACTCTCTCTTATAGTTTTAGCCCTTCTATATTTATCTTGATTTAGACATTATGGAGTTAGAGTACAATGTAGTATTCATAGCTTGTGATTTCATGAGATTCCTAGTTTTGGGAATTGTTTAGTTTTTGAGATCTTGTATTGGTATATGCCAAGCGGCATCTTAAACACTTCTATATTTGTTTATCTTCAGTTTTTATTATTTTTTCCGCATTTTGGTTCTTTTTACGCAATTGTTAGGCTTACCTAGTCGTAGAGACTAGGTGCCGTCACGACAGTTCACGGAGGGCGAACTTGGGTCTTGACAAAAGGGGTGTTACAAATGTTGACTAACTCATACCATGATTATGAAAAGAATTGAGATAACTAATATTGTATTCTACCTCATATCTGAAAAGCATGCCTAAATTCTAGAATTACTGTATTTTACTGGTAGACTTAATTAATGTTATTATGCTTTATTCCACGTTCTATTTATATTTTCATACGCTTATTGAGCTATTAGTAATTGATAATGTCGACATCTCGTCACTACCTTTTTGAAGCTAGAATTGATACTTGCTGAGTACCATGATTTTTTACTCATGCTAAGGTTATGTACATTTTGTGCAGGTTCTGAGGCTAGTATTAGCGGTACCAATTGAGGTGAGTAGGAGTATTTTGTTGGAGACTTCGCGGTGAGATGCTTTACTTTATCCGATCCGCAGTACATGGAGTCTCCCTTCCTTACTCATTTTTATACATGTATGTGTATTTTTATTTCTGGATAGATGTTGTTGTTTAGTCGACACTGTGTACTGTGGTTAGATGCTCATAACGATGTTTGTGACACCAGCTCTTGGAGAGATTTATGAGACAATTGTGGTTGTGTTTAAACCCAGTCTTTGATTCATATACTTTTATGATATGTCGAGACATTCCGCTTAGTTATTTATATCTAAAATCAGTTAGAAGCTTAATATTGAATCATATTGTTGTTATTTAGTATTGGCTTGCATAGCAAGCATGTTAGGCGGTGTCACGACCTTTGAAGGGATTTTGGGTTATGACACGGCTAGGGTTAGCTTATGTATCGTCTAGGGGATTAGTAGGCTGTGAACAAAGGGAATTCATCCTCTTCTTGAAAATTTTTCTACATTGGGGGCACAAGTTGCGGTTGCACCACATCTGCTTTTGCTAAGGCAAAACCTATAAGTCTTCTGAACCAGTATTTACGTTTCAGATACTACAATAATTATAATGAGATAATGATCCAAGTGACCTATTCCTCTACACTTGCCAACTAGCTCTTATTAAGCTAGCATTTGGCTATAGAAATTTGTTTTGAAAAATATAATTTAGGTGAAGTTTGGTTTGAAGATGAAAATGTGTTTGGATATAAGTTTTTAAAACACATTTCACTTTTTTTGTAAAAGAAAATATGAAACATGACTTATACCTACAAGTTCTAAAAACTCACAAATACCCAACAATAATTTCATCAATAACATTCATTATATTATCGCAAACCATAGTCCTGAACATAAATAAATTTGGTACAAAATTATTATTTTTATAATGAACTACATAATACACTACCAGATGACCGAAAAGACGAAGTAAGATTGTTACAAAATAACAAATGGTTTGCTCTTTTATAAAATACAAAAGTTTGGGGCAATTCTTAAAAAACTTAATAGTGATATTTTGGGCCAAAACCAGCTTTGGGTTTTGGGTTTTGAGAATTTGCCAAAATGTAAATAAAATCTATGGCCAAACATGTATTTGCCAAAAGAAAAACTCATATATATTTGGCAAAATCTATGGTCAAACGAGTCCTAAGTGTCAACATCAAAGTGAGGCGGGTCAAGATTTATAATTAGTCTCGACACTTGATCGATTTGAGATTTTAACTTTATCTGAACTGATACGCTAAAGTCTAAACAATCCACTGTAATGAGATTTAAAAGGTAGAGGAGTAAAAATCTACGTCCAGATCAAATTAGAGAATTATATCATGATAACCGGCTTAATGTATGTATATTTTGATATATATCGCCTAGCATTTGGCTCATGTCTCAAAGATTTGAGATGTATAATATGATGATTTGTGCTCATTTGTGGTATTTCTATGTGTAGGAATCATTCAAGTGCAATTTTGGATGAAATGGCGTGAATTAGAACGAAATTGGGAAGAAAAAGCAAAAAATGAAATTTGAGAGTCATAGCCAGCGTGGGGCGCTGGCTGTGGCACAATTTACAGAATGCTAAAAAGTTTGGGCGCCAGGGCCCGCTCCCCACGCTGCCCTACACGCTCGGAACCTGAAGTTGTCCTATTCCGACTAGAACTCGGTTATTTTGATCCCAAGATGCCCCAACTCATATAAAAGCCAACCTAAACCTATTTTGAAGAGGGGGAACGTGACTTTGAGAGGAGAACAAGAGAGCCAAACACTCGGGAGCACGGATTTGATCAATTCTTCCATCCATTTTCTAGTACTCATTGATTTGATGTTTGAAAACCTTATTTTTGATGATTGTATGAACATGAGTGGCTAAGAACCCTATTGTTCTAGTGTCATGGGTGAAATATGAATGTTGATGTTTGAAGTTTAATTTGACAAAGTTGATTTTATCATATTGGGTTGTTTATTTAATTCTATTTTTAATTATTTTGCTGAGTAGCTAACAATGAAATACTATCTACGAATCTAGAGTTGAACTCAAAAGTGGGAACTCTAGATTGCATATAGAATTAAATAGATCAAGTTCTTGAACCTGGGCATTGGGGAACGAATTATCAATTAGGATAGACATATACCTAATTGCCTTGCTTGGTTGAAATACAGGAATTGTAAATGCATTCTTGTTAATCTTAATTCCAAAGACATATAGGCATTAAGTTAACTTGAATAGGCGAATAAGGACTCAACAAATTCTTATGAGTAATATCTACCCTATCAATCAACAATCCAGATAAATCAATTAGTCATTTTAAGCCAAGAACGCAACATGATTGTTAGCTAACCCGTGACCTTGGAATATCCTCTCCTACTGATTGTTATTTGAAATTGCTATTTGTTTTGGTTGATTTCTAGTTAATTTATTGCTTGATAATTTTAGGTAGTAAATTAGTCACTTCTATATTTTGTGAGAAATATCTTGAATCGATAAGTTAATTGAGTTTGAATCAGCCAAAAGTTAATCATAAGTCTTCGTGGGAACGATACTCTATTCACTACTCTATTACTTTATGACCACGTATACTAATGTGAGTGTGTTTGGCCGCAACAAATTTTTGACAGCGTTGCTGGAGACTTAGAAATTAGCTACTTGACTGAGTTAAGCTTTTATTAGTTATTTGTTCAAGCTTTAATTTTCAGTTTACATTGTTTGAGTTAACACAGGCTCTTCTCTTGAATTCGGAGGAGTAGAAGCGCAAACAATCTCCTTCCTCTTGATCTTGAAATTGAACGAACACTTCGCAGAGTGAGGAGGGAAGTCGAAGCTAGAATTAAAATAGCAGGAGAGTTGGACATCATAGTTCAACCACAACCAACAGAGATGGAAGGTAATGCAGAGTGTGCAGTGATAGAAGCCGCAATGCCCAATCATGCTAATATGACTCAGGCTATTGTGAAGCTTGAGATCATAGAGCGTTTTGAACTCAAATAGTACATGGTACAGCTGATTCAGTCCACAGGGAAATATGTGGTCTATCTCATGAAGACCCGTAGAGGCACATTCAGAATTTCTTGGAATTTACGGACACTTACAATTTTTCGAACGTTTCAAAGGATTATGTCAGGTTGATACTATTTCACTTTTCACTGCTGGGGGAAGCTAAGGAATGGTTTCAAAAGGAGCATTCAAACTCAATCAACACTTGGGATGATCTAGCAAAGAAATTGTTAATCAAGTTTTTTCCTACTAAGAAGATAAAGTCGTTGAGGAGTCAGATTCTTGGGTTCTAACAGTGGGATGGTGAGACATTTCGCCAAGCTTGGGAAAGATACAAGAAGCTACTCAGAGACTGCCCGCATCATTATCAGACTGATGAGGTATTTGGTCACACTTTTGTTGATGGGCTAGACGAGGCATCAAAGATGAATCTTGATTCAGCTTGTAGGGGTAGTTGCATGGCGAGACCGTATAGTGAAATACTCTCTTGCTAAAAACCTTCACTGCCAATGATCATAATTGGCAAGGATATGGGGATTCACAAAGAGCAATTAAACAGAAAGCAACCAGGTTGATTGAGCTTGATGACTTCTTAGCCATGAGAACCGATATAACAAAATTGGCAAATAAGATGAATAGAATGATAATACAACAAACATAACAGATGCAACATGTACAACAAATGTCTATTTGCTGCGAACTATGTGGTGACAATCAAATGAGTGACATGAGCCCCACGAATCCTGAATCTATATACTATGTGGGGAAATAAAGTAGTGGTCCAATGAATCAGAATGCACAATATGGGAACACTTACAATCCTATTATGACATGGAATCTACTAGCCGTGATGACACCTAACTCAACCCGCTAGGTAAGCCAACTACTAACTAATTCAATTTCACATTTCTAATAAGTTAGTTAAACAAAATAAATTATCTGGATCTATTACACCTCCCAAAGACTGGTAGTACATATCATGAGTTTCTAAATAGAGTTTACAAAGCTAATATGAAATAAATACATCTTCTGTTTGAAAAGTACATAAAACGAGTTTTATAAATATATGGCTACCATGAACAAGGGGCAGTCACAACCGAAACGCAGGTACATCTTCCAGTTCAGCTCCCATTGAACTCAGCAACATCGACATTCGAAGTCTGCACGCAATGTTCAGGGAGTGCAGTATGAGTACAACCGACCCCATGTACTCAAAATATAACAATCCTAACCTCAGGTTGAAAGTAGAGACGAGCTGGTACATAGGTCGGGTCCAACACAAATAACCAATAGTAGTTCATACAATGTACAACAAATAAAACAAGAAATAGCTCAGAAATAAAGTGCTCAGCCATTTCGTAGTTTTCTGAAAATAGTTTCACTTTGCAAGTATACCAATGAAAGTCCAAATCCTCTACCGCAATCGTTAAAGATATAAGTAAGTTTTGAAAACTGTAACTTTTTCCTGAAAATCCTTTCCACAATTGGTAAACATGTTTCATTCCCTTTTTTTTCAAATAACAAGTGTGAAATACCTCTCTATAACCATATATTGATGTATGTAAAAAGTCATGAATGACTGATGCCGTACAACATGAGGAAAAATGCATCTCTATGCATGCATGCCATATATGCATGCCAATGCCATGTACCTCAGAGATGAATCATGTACTCACACTCTCAGAGTACTCACCCTCACTAC